>NC_142932.1:7434753-7444753 GCF_046866305.1 Octopus bimaculoides | reverse complement strand
AGAGTTAGAGGTCAGGAAGTCAACCAACTAAAGGTTAGTACCTATACAATATACTGCTGGTCTTGTGCCCAATTATTAATACCCATGTGCCGGTTATTGCGTGGCAATTTCGCAGTCGAACGTCATATATGGGTGGGGGTAAAAAAATGGTATACTTTTAATTTATATGGCAAAACGAAAATGAAGGGGATGCAAAAATGACATACATCAACCGGTAGACATTCTATGATGTGCATTTATTCCAAAACAAAAGGAGTATTATAAGAATATATACACATGCAAAGACTGTGTGCTACACAAATATATACTAGTAATGCATAAAAGTGTAAAAGATTAAAAGATCAAAAGATTATTTCCTTATGGCTGTTTCTGCCAAGTGGCCACGATATCCTCCATACTAGCTCCATCTTTTCAGTGTTCTGTAGGGATGGGTAGATAGAGTTTGGATGTTGAGTGTACCTCTAGGCTTCTTCAGAGGGTCTAAATGTTTAGGAGAGCCGATACGTACAAGAGTGAGTTACTAATAGGTACAGTATATATTTCTTATTGAAAAGGGCAGAAGGAGAATAGGAGCAAGAGTCTGAGAGGAGTAAAATTTAGTAAAACGGATGAGCTATAGGAAAGAGAAATAAGTCATACTCTTCAAGTATTGCCTTCCAAATTTCATGTTATTTTGTCCAGTCATGGGTATGTAGGTATATTCGTTCTAAAGATGCATGTTTTAGGAAGGGTAAATTTAGGCAGTGGTTCTTATTTTCAGAACACTGAAGATATGGCGCTAGTAAGGACGATGTTGTGGCCTCTTGGCAGAAACACTTTTATGTATTACTAGTATACATTTGTGTAGCACACAGTCTTTGCATATATTCTTATAATACTCCCTTTTCACGAATTGTCATATAAAAAATTGCAGCGTGGAAGGTGTTTTATAAGACATTTAGAGTAACACACAAAAACCGTTAGATTCAGGTAAACTATCTATGTGTTAAATATGAATAAGAAACTTAAGGAACAATAAAAACAAATGGAGGGTCGAGGCAAGTAATCGCTTAAATGCTGCTAACAGAGATGACTAGAATTTTTAATTCTTCCTCCAGGAGATCAGTGTACAATATTCATGTCCAATAGACTTAACTAAATGGCCAATCTAAATATGTATCAGTATATATTTAGGTACAGGAGTGGCTGTGTGGTAAGCTTGCTTACCAACTACATGGTTCCCGGTTCAGTCCCACTGAATGGTACTGTGGGTAAGTGTCTTCTACTATAGCCTCGGGCCGACCAAAGCCTTGTGAATGGATTTGATAAACAGAAACTGAAAGAAGCCAGTCGTATATATATATATATATATATATATATATATATATATATATATATATATATATATATATATATATATATATATATATATGTGTGTGTGTGTGTGTGTCTGTGTCTGTTTTTGTCCTCCCAACATCACTTGACAACCGATGCTGGTGTGTTTATGTCTCCATAACTTAGCGGTAACTTAGCGGTTCGGCAAAACTGATCTATAGAATAAGTACTAGGCTTACAAAGAATAAGACCTGGGGTCGATTTGTTCGACTAAAAGCAGTACTCCAATGGCCGCACTCAAATGAATGAAACGAATAAAAGTAGAAAAGAATATGCTGCTGACTTTCATTGCCGAACACTATTTAATGAGCGTTATTATATAATCTACAAAGTATATTTTGAAATATTCAAAAACAATTACATCTTTATATATATATATATATATATATATATATATATATATATATATATGCATATATATGTATTTATATATATGTATATATATGTATAACTATATGTATATATATGTATGTGTATATATATATATATATATATATATATATATATATATATATATATATATATATATATATATATATATATATATATATATATATATATATATATATATATATGTATATATATATATATATATATATATGTATATATTGGGTTGGCAACTACGTTCCCACCGTTTTTTTTAATTTTGGAATTCATTGCGTTTTTAAATTTTGGAAACTATTTTTTTCGAGAATTCTATTTTAAAATCATTTTGGAATCTATTTTGTTTATTTTTCTAGTTAATTTTAGTTAACTTTTGTTTATTTTCAGATCATTAAAATGGAATGTCAAGTTAAGAAAAACGAGTATTTTCAACAACTCCTAATTTTTACTTTTAATCAAGATTCTAAGGCTGCAAAAGCTGCTCGCGACATTTTTGGTATGTATGGAGAGGGTGCCATAGCTGAAAGAACCGCTCGTGTTTGGTATGCCAAGTTCAAAAATGGAAATTTTGACATCAAAGACGCACCTTGCTTTGGCCGTCCAGTTGAGATCGATGAAAAGCGATTAAACCAGTTCTTGCACGAACATGCTCAAGGGAATTGACAGAAAAAATGGAATGCCCTCACACTGCTATAGAGAAGCATTATCACTTGATGGGAAAGGTTCAGATGTATAGAGCATGGGTTCCGCATGCTTTAAGTGACAACAACAAAAATCAACGAGCCACAATCTTCGCTGGCTTGCTTGCTCGTCACCGCTCAACTCATGGACACAAACGACGACTTCTTTACCGAATCGTTGCTGGCGACAAAAAATGGTGCCTGTACATCAATATGAAGCAGCGTTAGGAAAGGCTTAGCCCCGGTAATCAAGCGACACCACGCGTGAAACAGGATCTTCATCCGTGTAAAACAATGTTGTGCGTATGGTGGGACCGGGAAGGGATTATCCATTAGGAATTGCTTGAATGGAATCAAGCGGTTAACGCGGAACTCTATGCTCAACAGATGGAACGACTCAACACGGCTATTCAAGAGAAAAGACCTAATCGGCAGCATGGAGTTCTTGTGCTGCACGACAACGCCCGTCATTGTATCGACAATATGACAAAAGAAGCCAATCAAACGCATGACTGGGAGGTGCTGCCACACCCGCCGTACTCTCCTGATTTGGCACCAACGAATTTCCGTCTCTTTCGATTTCTTTCCAATGCTTTGCGCGGAGTTTCCTTCAATACTGATGCAGAATTGAGAGCTTGGTCGGATCAATTTTTTGAGTCGAAATCGGGTGATTTCTACCAACGAGGTATTGAAAATCTTGTTGAACGTTGGGAAGAAGTTGCAAACAACAAGGGTGAATATATTATTGATTAATTAGTTGTTATTTTTTTTATTAAACTTTAAAAAAAAGTCTAAATTTAAAGAAACGGCGGGAACTTAGTTGCCAACCTATATATGTATACATATATATATGTATATGTATGTGTATATATATATATATATATATATATATATATATATATATATATATATATATATATATGTATATATATATATATATATATATATATATATATATATGTGTGTGTGTGTGTGTGTGTGTGTGTGTGTGTGTGTGTGCGTGTGTATTTATATATACGTATATATTTGTATACATGTATATGTATATATATATAAGTATATATATGTATATATATGTATCTATATATATATATATATATATATATATATATGTATGTATATATATATATATAGATATAGATATATGTATGCGTGTGTACATGTATGAGCGTGTGTGTATGTATATTTGATATGTAAATTTTGTTGACCGCACATACTCAATATATGTGTTTTGTTTGTTCGACGGGTCGCCGCGTAGTAGCGCTTGGGAACGACTCCCTCATAACTCTGCGAGATAGAACACGTGAAAGGGCTACGAGAGAGTCTTCCCCCATGGTTTAACACCAAGTGTCATGAGGCAGTCCTCTGCCAAACGTCATCCAGCAGCGAACCGATGAACAAACAGAACACACGCGTTGAGTATGCGAGGCCGATGATGTTTAGAAATTTAGTGCTGCTTTTAATTCGTTATTGAATGTATATCTGTGTATATTCGTAGTCATATGTACATTTGTTTATAAACATAAATTTACCGACACATGAACACACACATACACGCACGCACACACACACCTGCACATGTATGTTTATATTTGTCAGTGGATTAACTCATAGAAAATGATTATGTCTCTTGGAATAAAGAATTCATAATAATAAATGAGTTTGTCCATAACCGTGAGTCCAAGCAAATATATTCCTTATCCTTCATATGGTCTTTAGGAACTGAAGAGTATATTGGAGAAGCAATACGTCTTCTGCAAAAGATACTGGGTTTCTTTTTTTCCATAACAGTTTGGCTTATTCTATAATGCAGAGGCCAACCCCGTTCAGCAGCCTGTGCCATGACTAAAGCGCTCATATTGCAGCTTATAATCAGGCTTACTCGCATGCCATACAGTTTTACAGAGATCTTCCGTTACATTACATGGTAATTGTGTTTTGCTAATACTACGGCTTTTAATTACTAGTTTGAAGAGCTTTACAAAGTCACATGTTTATTCTGTGTTTGTTCTGTGTTTATCCTCCCAAGTCACCGCAGAAAAGCAATGTCTGATAATTAAACCAACCGACGGGATATCGCACAGTTTCTCTCTACTCAATTGCCTTTGCATGTCTTGGATGGATGCAAAGCAATAGTAAATTGGAACCTTATTATTTCGAAGCAAATCCCTAAATCATACAGCCCTGCTGCGTTCCTATAATTCGAAAATCCAGCACTAATTCTATCAAGGAATTAAGTTAAATCTACACTCGTTTATGAAATAAAGCAAGTCTTTCACATGAATCCAATGTACACTTCTTACAGTTGGACTGAACGATGGATATCTTTTTATTTATTGTGTAATAGAAAAAGGTAATAGACATGAATTAAAATCTCAGCCTATGATGGCATGACAGATGCTATTAATAAAATAGCCAATTATTTTAATATTGTCAGTAATTGCTTTAATTCTTTCGCAAACTTAAAATCTATTGACACAAAAATTCGACATTATATAGAGAATTAAGATGGCCGTTTACTATTTGTAGTTAACACATAACTGCATACTGTATCATTAAGTAAATCTTTTAATTCTTGAGATATACAAAAGTTTTATTTTATATATCTCATTTGGGAAAGCTTCTTCAATTCAGTTTTATGCAGATTAATTAGCGAAAAGACTTTGTCAGATTTCACCTTTGTATAGGATATACATTTAAAACCTCGGGTTTGATCGAGGATTAAACGAAAGATACAATAGTTTGCATGTTTATAACTCCAAACGTATTTCGTTTTGCTTTTATGTTTGTATATAATTCTTAATCTACAATTCTTAAATTATGTGATTTCGTTTTATCATTTCATTCGAATTTAAATATCTGTTTCAACCTTGTTCGTCATCTCCATACTGTTCAAAAACATTTGAATTCCTTCTTATGGAAAGTGAAACGTCGCGAAGTGAGTAGTTATGTTGTTGTTGTTGTTTTCTTCTTTGGCATAATTGGGCTGACTGTCTAATCGAGATAATTGAGAAAATGCGCCGTAATATTTTAAAATATACCCTGAAATGTTACACATGGTATCAGATAAAAAGACCTTACGTTAAACAACAAAGTTTCCGACCAAATACTGTCTAACGACTATAAATATACGTCTTTGAATCTACGTATGCATATATGTGTTTCTAAGTATATATGCATGTATGTATGTATATATATATATATATATATATTTTCAGTATGTATATAAGTATATAAATATATATATATATATAATAATAATAATAATAATAATAATAATAATAATAATAATAATAATAATAATAATAATAATAGGGATAAAATCCAAAATTACAGGTAAAAACTCAATTAAAATCAATTTATTAAAAATTAAAATTAAATTAAGTTTCTCTAAAATTATATATATATATATATATATATATATATATATATATATATATATATATATATATATACTATATATTTATGCATAATGTATGTAAGTATATATACATATATACCTATGTGTGTGTTTGTTTGTGTGTACATACACGTATATACACGCATACATAGATATATACATTCATACATACTAGCCATTCTGAATTATTTCCCTTACCTTATTTTGTTTGTACTATCTCTTACGCCAATTGCTCCATCGCTGCCGTATGTACCGCCAAATTGATCATACATTTGCCCTCTACTGATGCATCTGTCCCATTTCCAACGGCATCACTTTTTCACTTTTTTTTATCCTTTTCCACCTCTCAGCCTTAACTCTCCAACGTATGATCATACTTGCTGTCCACCTCCAACACTCTAATCCTATCATCCTCCCCCTCTTCCTTAAACCAACATCTCATTAAATCGTGCTCGTAAACTACGTGACTTTCATATTTGCAGCTCCCACTCCTCTTTCCCTCTGTTTTTCATGGATGTCCCCTTTGTTCCTAGAATTATTGTCACTCCTACTAACAAAGCCCAGTACCGTATCCCACTTTTTTTTCATTTCTTCATCTGCATCATTACTGGCGTCATTTACAACTTCAAACTGCTTCCTCAGCAACACCTTGTACATTGTTTAATCCGCCTCCCATTTAGCTGACTGATACTTGGAACATCTTCGAAACAAGCTCTTCGGAAACCAAACCTCTATTTCACGCCATTTCGCATCCCAGTGTTTGGTTTTAACTTATGAATAGATCCTCTCTCTCTCTCTAGTGTCACAGAGAAGCGTTATATTTTATCTTTAGTTTACCATATTTCCTCCTCAATTCACCACTCATCTTCATTCAACACGTCTTGCAAACACATCGTACACAAACACAGACACAGAGACACACGCGGGCGCACGCGGGCGCACGCGGGCGCACGCGGGCGCACGCGGGCGCACGCTCGCACACATACCTAATGAACATTTCAGAGCATGAAATATCGCACTATCTATATCAAATAATGAATACCTCTACACATTTACAAAATGATGGATATATTTCCCTATACTCACACATATACACGTACGTAACTGTACGTACGACATACAGAAACACAAGGGCTCATACAATCGCACTTACAAACATGTACATAAAACAAGTCTATATTCTACACACGCAGTCACACATATACACAGAAAATGTGGATGCCTTCATGCACGAAATAATTTCCCCTTACTCATCCATTACACATCGGTCAACCAATTCTGCTCCCATCAGTTCAGAAGCACATAAATACACTCCCAATAAAATATCGCAGATGCGTTTCTGCTCTCTCTCTCTCTCTCGCTCGCTCTCTCTCTCTCTCTCTCTCTCTTTCTCTTTCTCTCTGTCTCTCTCTCTCTCTCTCTCTCACTCCCTTGCTCTCTGTCGCTATCCCTCTCACTTTCTCACTCTCAGACATATACAACCGATCGACACAAGCATGCACTCATACAGTTACATCTGCGTGCAAAAATCTACATCACAATATCACTGACACACAAACGCATACACATACACACTTACACCGCCACACACCAACACACACTTCTGTTCCCTTTCTACTCGTTGTGTTCCCTTTCTAGCCCCAAAATATCCCATATAATATACTACTTAATTCCCATAAGATAGCAGCCAAACACCACGAGGTTCCTCACACTGGCACTACTTCCGAACTTTTACCCCCTTTGATTCTCTTGCTCTTTTCTCCTTTTTTTCCCCTATCCGAAGAAGACGTTTGTCCGAAACGTTAACTGTGAACTCTTCGCATTCCACTGTGAGTCATACGAATAATAGTTATGCACACTTTTTACTGCTTTTTTATTTCGTTCTGCACTTTCTCGCTACATATATATATATATATTGTACATACACGCACACTCTCATATATATATATATATATATATATATATATATATATATATATATACACGATTAAACCTTGGGAGAGGCATTATGCCCGTAATAAACACACGCACTGGTTCAGTCCTTTATTAATTTATATAGTTTTTTGTTAAATTATTTCATTGCACTCTTGCAATCTCTTCAGTAACTTGTCTCTCCACTTCCATTTATTTTGAATGTATGATCTGGCGTTGTTTTGGCGTTGTTTCCAAACTGTTCGGTATGAGCATGTGAGTGTGTGCAAGCTCGTATGTGTGCACGCTCATATGTGTGCGCGCACTTATGTGTTCGTGCTTATATGTACGTACGTAAGCATGGGGCTAGAAAGGGAACACAACGGCTAGAAAGGGAACAGAAGCGTGTGTTGGTGTGTGGCGGTGTAAGTGTGTATGTGTATGCGTTTGTGTGTCAGTGATATTGTGATGTAGATTTGCACGCAGATGTAACTGTATGAGTGCATGCTTGTGTCGATCGGTTGTATAGTGAGAAAGTGAGAGGGATAGCGACAGAGAGAAATACACGTACGAAATATATATACACATATATACACACATACATATATATACACACACACATATATATATACACACCCACACATCCACACAAACATATATCTGTAGAAATACATATATTTTTGTATGGTAGTTGTATACTCCTTATGCGGAGTTTGACCACCTACACCTTTATGCATTATTAATAGATCCTTTTCATTCGGTATCTTTACTCTAGTTTTAATTGATCAACTGAGTACGAAGGTAGTAACTTAAGTGAATTTCTAACGTTTCGCAATGTGTGAACACTATATTGTTTCAGGGTAATTTTATTGTTTTTGTAATACTATACAAAACATGTGCTTCCAGAATTACCTCTGCCTTTTAATTGAAAGAAAATCTTCAAGATTGATGTTATATATAAAACAACGTTTAGTACGGCAGCCATCAAGTTGAGTCGATCATATCATTACCAACATTAAATATGGATGCTTGCTGGACAGCTATTTTTATGACATTGAATTTCATCATGTTTCTAGGCATTGTATTCGCTAGCAGAAACAGACCACTTAGTGATATCGCTATTAATGTCTTGTGATTTAACTGATCTCACAGTATATGTATATGACTTTGTTGACACTGTTATTCCACGGGAATGCTGATTTAAGCATTGCTTTTCCCCTTCACGTAAATAAAACAGAAATGGAATATAATGCTATAGAGTTACCAATAAATCACGAAACACACTGAAATGTAGCGGGGTCGGCGATACGTGTTTTACCTTCAATTGATGTTGTATTATTTTTGTTTGCAATAACGTTATCTGTAATCACTGGGTGTTATTTGAGATTTACAGAAATTATCATGAACTGTTAATCCATGTCAAGCAGGTCAGTGTCAACCGACGGTGCTATATTGTTTTAGGAGTATTTTCGTATTACTGTGATTGATGTGGCAACCTGCATTCGTCGTTTGCGTCAACAGTAGCAAGGTCATCTTGCCAAACATACCTGTTGGTTGTAGACTCATAATTACTTAAATCTTGTCATGAAAAATTCATATAATTACTATTCTATTAATTTATCAGTATAAACGACATAAAACAGTGTTCAATTGTTTATACAGGAACAAAAGAATAGACCTAGCTCTCTCTTATTCTCGCTGTCTCCCTTTCTCTCTCTCTCTCTCTCTCTCACTCTCTTTCTCTCTTCGCTCTCTCTCTCTCTCTCATACACTCTCAAAACATCCAGATATGGAAATCCTTTGAATTTCAGGTATATCAGTAATCGTCCAAATGTTTCTATGTGTGACAAATGTAGTCTCTAAATTCAACAGTCTCTAGCTATTTGATCAATCATAAAGATCTAGACAAACTAGTCGCAAAACAATAATATTCACCTCCATCTACTGTAGTACAGTGGGAAACAATTGAAGCATAAATGGGAAATTTAGATTTATGCCTAGTTAAACAGTATCTACCAACGTATATCTCTTAACTTGCGGCAAATTTAAGAAATGAGATAATGATAACTTAGTGTGCAAATCAATTCCAGCAATTATCTATAGTTCTCTCGTTGCTCTTCACTGTCCGTCTCCGCACAATAATAGCCAAGATTTTAACGAAATCTTTCCGAATAGACTATTATTCTCCAATTTACAATATAATGCAGACTTTCCGAATAGTTAAATTTAAATAGAATTATTTAAGTCCGGA
>NC_142932.1:7412253-7429753 GCF_046866305.1 Octopus bimaculoides | reverse complement strand
ATGTATGCGCTGCTTTGGATGTATAATGTATGCCCTCATCTATAAAAAAGAATTAATTAGAACCAAAGCCAGAGACCATGGCCCTTACAAACTTTCTGTGATTGGAAAAAGTAATGCCCTGGGTGTTCTGTTAAAACTATTGCTGCTCACCCTGCAGGGAAGATATAAACAGAGCTATTTTCCAGAGGGTCAACGTTCTAAAGTATAAGGATATCGTATAATGGATAACGCTGACAAATGGGGGACTAAACTCAAGAATAATGACGAGTGATGGAGAAACAGTGGGGTCGGTGTATTGGAGTGGTGGAGATACGAAACCAGCTACCTCTGAGGATCAGAGGCCATTACAATGGCGATAGAAAAGCCATAAAGGGGAGACAGGACGCTGGTTGGTTCAGTGGCTTAGGTATATCAGTGATTGAGTGCCAATCAGTTAGGGGATACTTCTCTTTTTTGGATTCAAATCTAAAAGAAACTTTTTTGTTCCGTCATTCTTTCTAAAGCCGGACATTTATTCATACGATTTTCAGTTGAATTACCAATTTGGAATAGATGCCAATATTGCATGGTTATATTGTAAGGCGGCGAGCTGGCAGAATCCTTATCACGCTGGGTAAAACGCTGAGCAGCTTTTCGTCCGCCTTTACGTTCTGGGTTCAAATTCCGCCGAAGTCGACTTAGCATTTTATCCTTTCGGAGTCGATAAAACGAGTGCCTGTTGAGTAGAGAAGTTGATGAAACCAACTTACACCCTACCCTAAAATTGCTGGTCTTGTGCCAAAATTCGAAACTATCCGGTCATCCCATAATTTCTGTCCAATTTTAACTCATTTAAAATTGAATGAAATTTAGTAGTATTTTAGAATGTCTAAAAGGAATAAAAAATTATTTTTATGCATTTTTGTACATTTAAACTAATTAGATATTATTTTACGGAATAATAGAATTAAAATTTCTTTGATTAAAACCCTTTCTAACATGGACGTATCCAAAGAGCAGTTGAGGCACATAATGCTTTATGAGTACAAAAAAGGAAACTTTGCAGCCAAAGCGACTCAAAACATACACTCAGTTTATGGGAAAGAATGCTTGAATGAAAGAACTTGCAGAAGATGGTTTGCAAAATCCAGAAGTGGAGATTTCAGCCTTGAAGATGAAGATTGAACAGAACTTCCTGTTGAGTTTGATGATAAACCCGTTGAGGCATTACTTGAAGAAAATCCTGCATTATCAGTTGAGGAATTGGCAGTAAAGCTTAGTTCAAACCATACAACTGTTCATCGTCATCTTCAACAACTTGGAAAGGTTCCTAAACTTGAAAAATGGGTGCCTCATGAATTGTCCAAAAACAAACGCAAATCCCGAGTTGACATCTGCTCTTCTCTCCATTCTCGCAAACTCCTTTTACCCTTTTTGGATAGACTTGTGACTGGTGACGAAAAATGGATATTCTATCGAAATGTTAAACGTCGTAAACAGTCGCTTGGTAAAAGGGAAGAAGCTCAATCACATCCGAGAAGGGAACTTCATGGGGAAAGGGTATTTCTCTCTATCTGGTGGGATTGCAAAGGAGTAATTCCCTTTGAATTGTTACCATATCATGCAACAATCAATGCTCAAGTCTACAGTCAGCAATTAAAGCGTTCCAATCAAGCTTTGCAGAAAGAAAGACCTGCTTTAGTGAATCGAAAAGGAGTAATGTTTCATCAGGACAATGCGCGACCCTACACTGCAAAGATCACATCACAGAAGATCGAAGATCTTGGTTGGGAAAAAATTCCTCATCCACCTTATTCAACCGACCTTGCTCCTTCAGACTAACATTTGTTTTGTAGTTTACAGAATCATTTGGGGGACATAACTTTCGCAAACCAGGAGGATGTCGAAACTGACATTTCAGAGTTCTTCGCTTTGAAACCAAAAGAGTCTTACATTGATGGGATTAAAAAGCTTGTAAATAAATGGAAGGAAGTCATATATAACCAGAGAAAGTATATTGATGATTAAATTTCAATTAAATATAACATTTGATCACTTGTTTTCTTTATTCAAAATTTGGACAGAACTTATGGGATGAGCTGATAATATCGTACAAACACATTCAAAAGTTTCAAACGCACCAGAAGACTTATCTACCAAAATAATTTTAAATGAGTAAATTTCTTTCGAATAAACATCAAATATCTTCCATAACTTAAGTGCATGCCTCTATTACTGATAAAAATTATTACATATTTTTAGTACCATATAGTAATGTTCACACTTTTCTTTAGGAAGGACGCTGTCATAACATTATTCATTTGTGTGTAATTATTATAATTATTCTCCTTTGAAATTACAATAATTACATACAGATAATATGAATTTATGATGGTTATTTGTGCATCTTTATAATTTTATACTTGCTTCAAGGGAAGTTCTTTCTCATTATTTTTTTGATGATTAACGAAATTCTGTTTTTGTTAATCATATGATAATAATGTGCGAGTCCACAGTCAATTTGTTGGTTCGCAAGTGGTTAAGCTAAGTGATGCGTAAAAATAATATTTGTAAACTTGGTACCAGGTCACAGCCTTTGTCTACTCCAAGGCAACAAAATACAAATTCACCTCAGACATAGATTGAACTTAGAAGATAAACTATGTAGGGTTTCCGTCGGTCAAGTCCGGTTATGCATCTGTATATGCATGTGCAAACCTATGTTAAATATTTTGAGAAAGGCTAAAAATAGGCTAAACGTTCAATTCGCCTTTCTCCACGTCAATGATATTTATCCGAAAGGAAAGCTGCAGTTTGGGTTGATACAGTTTGGCATCAATTTCGCCGCAAAAGTTGCACCAATGATGAAAAGAACTGGAAGAAATAGCATCAGAAATCTTACCCGATTATTCAACAGTCTGTCAGCCCACCACTCACACTTGATACCTATTTGCTAGACGCCAAAGGGTATGAAATTCAAAACTGACTCTGTCGGAATTTGATCCCAGATACCACCAGGCATTCTATCCAACGCTTAAATCATTCAACCAGTTTGCCGACTACAGGCGTCTAAATAGCAAAAGATGTTTAGTCTCACAATACAGAAATTTCTATTATATTCCAGCAGCATCTTTTCATTTAATAACTAATTTAACGAGTTTTAGAATCTTGTCTTATGATGGTAGCGTTACATCGACGACAACGTCATATGACGTTGTTTCCAGTAATGAATAAACACAATGAAAGTGTAATAAACTGATAGAATACCTTATTTACATTATATACATTTAATGGATATTTGTCCTCATCTTGTTTGTTGTTAACACAACATTTCGGCTGATATACCCTCCAGACTTCATCAGGTATCTTGGGTAAATTTCGAACCTGGGTTCTCATTCCTTAGGTATATTTCGATGTTATTATTATTATTATTATTATTATTATTATTATTATTATTATTATTATTATTCAGTAGTTTTATTTTTATAACGTGCCTTCACTTCACTACCGAGCGCAGCTCTTTGTGCCTTGGGCATGTGCTGTGCTTTGTTCTGATGCTCTTATAGTTACTGTATTGAAAGTGTTTTGCGTAGGATGTGTGCAGTGCCTAGTAGTGCAATTTTCTGTAGGTTATATATATTTGTAAGTCCTGCTATTTTTGTTATGTATTTGTCTGAATATTTTTTTATTATACCTAAGGCACCTACTATGATAGGAATTGTTTCTGTTTTTAGATTCCACATTCGAGTTACCTCTATTTCCAGGTCTTTGTATTTTGAAAGTTTCTCCATTTCTTCTAGAGAAACGTTGTCATCTGCTGGTATTGATACATCAATTAGAAAGCATGTTTTTCCTTCATGATCTTTGACAATTATATCTGGTCTATTGGCCTTAATTTCTCTATGTGTGTGTATTGGCATATCCCAGAGTATGGTTGCTTTCTCGTTTTCTGTGACCTTTTCTGGCGTGTGTTTATACCATCTTTTTTGTGTTGTTATTACATAGTGTTGGCATAGCTTCCAGTGTATATAGGTCCCAGCTCTGTCGTGTCTGTGAATATATTCCTTCTTAGCCAGGACTGGGCAGCCAGAGATAATATGATTTATTGTTTCTTGTCCATCTCCACATATTCTGCAGTTACTTGTTATGTTTCTTTTCGTTATATGTTTTTGGTGATTTCTGGTGGGGAGGCTTTGGTCTTGTGCAGCAATTAAAAATCCTTCAGTCTCTGCTTTGAGTTCTGAGCTTCTCAACCATTGCTGGGATTTTTCTCTGTCTATTTCTTTCGCATTTAGTTTAGCCCAGTATTTACCATGTAGTGGCTTTTCTTGCCATCGTTTTATCATGATTCGTTGCTGTTCTAGATTTAGTTTGGATTTCATTTGTTTTATAGCTTTTGTTGTTTCTTCTCCTCCCTCCTCCCTCCTCCTCCCCCTCCCCCTCCCCCTCCCCCACTCATCCCCTCCCACTCATCCCCTCCCCCTCACCCCCCCTCATCCCCTCCCCTCATCCCCTCCCCTCATCCCCTCCCCTCATCCCCTCCCCTCATCCCCTCCCCTCATCCCCTCCCCTCATCCCCTCCCCCTCCCCTCACCCCCCCATCCGCCCCCCTTCCACCTCCCATTCACCTCATCCCCTTCACCTCCCCCCTCCCCCTCCCCTCCTCCCCTTCCCTCTCCTCCCACCTCCACCTCCACCTCCTCTCCTCTCCTCTCCTCCGCCCCATCCCCTCCCCTCCTCTTATTCTTCGTGTTTGTTAGATAGTATGATTTCTTGTTTGTATTTGTCAGCTTCCTTAAATAGTCAAAACAGTTTTTGGGGGGTTTTATTGTTGTTGCTATTTTTGTCATTGTTGGCGTTGTTTGTTTTTTCTTGTCATCGTCATCGTTATTGTTGTTGGTAATGTTTTTGTATCAAATAAATTTTGATTACTTAGACTTACAACTGAAGACGTATCATTTTTTCCTTTCTGCCTACGCATCGGTCTTGTGCGGCCCTGTTGGTTTATCTCTTAGGAAGAATTTAGTGCAAATTACACAACTAATAGAGAACGGACGATACATACAAGGCTAGGCTGAAAAGTTCATGGACTGACTATGAAGAAATGATGTTAGAGCTGAGAAATATTGCATGCATTAATTTCAGTTCTCCTTATTAATAACTTCATTGTTTATTTCTAGGTAAACTGACACTGATTTCAAACGTAACTTGTAGTGACTTCTCTTGGAAAAAATTGACAAAATTTGCTATCGTGTTGTTATGAAGTACCTGCATTCTGACATGCTTGCTACACTAAGGGACGACACTCCAGCATTATCAACAGTGCAAAAGTGGGCGGCTGATTTTAGAAGGGGAAGTGGCGTCTTGAAGAAGACACAAGCTCTGAACGAACTGCAACTACGTAAGAAAACGTTGATCCTCTTCAGCATATGCTGATGGATGACAAGTGATAGACTATAAATCAAACAGCTAATGGTATTTGCATATGCTGTGAGAGAGTTGAGAATATTTTGCATTATAAACTTCGCATGACAAGGGTTTCTACTCAGCAGGTTCCACGTCTCCTGATACCTGATCAAACTTGCACCAGCCTGATCATATCACGGGAAAATTTGACATTGTTTGATATAGATCCAACTAGTTTTCTTGAACGCTCCCTAACGCAGGGCCCATCACTTTTAGACAGAGACAAAGAAACAATCCAAGCAGTGAAAACTCCCCTCCTTACCTGTTCTAATGAATGCAAATATTATTTCATCTGCAGGAAATGTGATGCCCTAAATTTTTTGGGATGCAAAAGGCATCGTGGTTATTGACTATCCTCAAAAAGAATATACTTATCAATAAAGAGTTCCATGCCAACATGCTAAAGCGGTCACTAAAGGCTATCTTGACCAAACGCCCAAGAAAACTGACGAAAGGGGCCCTGTTTCATCAGGACACTGCTTCAGTACACAAGTACTTGCTTTCAGCGGCTACTGTGCGTGATTGTGGTCTGGAATTGGTTGATTACCATCCATATTCTCTTGATAAGATCCCATCTAATTATCTATTCGTCATCATGAAAGAACATGAGAAACAGTATCGTAGCTGAGAAACAGTATCGTAGTGATGACAACATCATATCTGTTAATGATGACTTCTTTGTCCAGCAGGATAAAAGCTTCTTCGATCAATGGAATCCAAATTATGCAGCACCGACAGAAGTATTTGCACCACAAGGGGAATTATTTGGAAAAATAAGCTTCATTAGGTCCCATTCCATGTGAGCCTCCTGGCCAACTTTTGTACCTCTTTAGCCGACATACATGAGTAAGGTTTTACCGAAGTATATCAGAAATTTACTTGAAAAGAGATCCCAAAATGAGGTTTCGGTTCCATAAAGTACAGCAATCTTTAATTATCAATTTTTCAGCTTATTGTTCAATAATCGATGTTTCATCTACAATGACTTTGATATCCCACCTATTGAAATCTAAAATAGTATCATCCAGACTGGACTGGCTAGCATGTATTTAATTGCTAGGACTTGATTAATTCACCTTTAAAAGAGATATTTCAAAACTGAAAAATGTATATATATATATATATATATATATATATATATATATATATATATATATATATATATATATATATATATATATATATATATATATATAGTAGCTATATATAATTTACCAACGAATCATTTCATGTTTAAGAAACAAACGCATCACCTATGGTAAAATCACAGAGAAATGACATCGTGTTATGTATTTCGTTTACCTTGAAATACAAATAATTTCACAAATCAAGGAGGAAACCACTATGTCGAGGGCTCTGAAACCATTGTACGTAAGAGTGATTGAGAACAAAAGCAATGTTCGTAAAACAAACTAGTTATGAAGTAATCCATGTGTTAATACAACTCATGTGTTAATTAAACATGGTATAGTTAGCAACATGCTGAAACGGCGCTGTAATTCTCTTGTTTACTATTTAAGTGAATTTATAGCCAGACGCCAAGCAACATCGCCAATCCGATGTTAGATTAGATGAACGGTTAGTTCAGTTGACTGAATAACTGGAATGTCGGTATTGAAAATGGCAGAGATGGTTACTGGTTCAACGAAAGAAGAATCTTGGTTATGCAATTGACTAAGGCATCTGACAGTGAGAGATATCTGGCAGCTATGGCATTACTTAAATAAATATTTTCCTATGGCATTACTTAGATAAATATGTAATTACTGGAATTAAATAAATGCCTTACCAGACTCATTATAAGAGTAGAATGTCGTGGCTGCTGTTGTTGTCGTTTTGTTTAATTTCTATCGTTATAGTTTTTGCTTAGTTCAATAACAATGATAGGCTTTCTGGCTGTAACCAATTTTTTTTTCTAGACAAAGCGAACCTTCTCAACTGAATTATCGAATGTAATGTTCATTTTACTTAGACAGACTGGTATTATTTGTATGAGATTTGGCTGATAATGTAACAGGTCGACAGCCCATATGCAAGCTTCAGTATTGGCTTGTAAAGTCGAGGTATCTTAGTAAAGTAACAAAGCAAGATACATCACCTAATAAAATAATAACTAGAAGATTCAGCAAAAAGGTTTGAAGCCATAACTATACAATATTGATTGAACAAGACAAAATAAATGAGAAAGTGATATGAAGATAGAAAAGGTGAGAGAGAGAGAGAGAGAGAGAGAGAGAGAGAGAGAGAGAGAGAGAGATGGATAGAGAAAGCGATCGGAATAGTACGTGAAAGACAAGTAAAGAAACAAACAAAGAAACAAACAAAAAAAACTGGAAGGAAGAAAAATAAGATTGAAAATGTGTGAAACGAAAGTTTACTCGTTTTATTTTTTTCTGTCTTGTTCGTTTCGCCAATGTTTCTAGCATCGTCACGTTTTGGACACGAAACCGAAGTGAAAATAAGCAAATTAAGTAGTGCGTGGGTTAAAAGATTGAAAGGTTGAGAAAAATAACCAAAGATGACGTATGTTTCAGCAGAGAAACACTGTATGTATGCATGTATGCATGTATGTATGTATTTATATATATATGAGAAAAAGAACAGTAGTACAGAGATTGATCAGGTCAAAGTAGAGGGTCAGCGCTCGTGTTATAAACAATTTGGTTTAGAGCATTAATCAGCGAAAGTTGGTGTTGTAATTCGCTTAGAGCGCTGAACCAAGAGAGACAATGCTTTGACCATCGATTTGGGATACATATATATAGAGTAAGTGAAGGCGAGAGTTCAAGGACTAATGTAATTAGTTCTGTTAAACGTGACGCAGAAAAAACGAATTACTTACTGAAATACTTACTTTAGTAATATCTTTGGTAATTTTTGTATTAATTTGACAGATCTGGTAAACTTTAAACTTCGCACACATATACATAAACACAAAGACGCACGTATACATAAATACATGAACACGTACGGATTTATATGTGTGTACACACACACATATATATATATATGCATACATACATACACACACACAAGTAATACATATATGTATATGTATGTTGAATGGCTGTATATATATATATATATATATATATATATATATATATATGCATAAATAAATATATATGTGTGTGTAAGTATATGTGTACGAAGCTTAGAAGATTAGTCGCTCTGTCAAATTATTTGGAATTATTTGCAAAGCTACCAGATAAAACTAAACTAAAGTTCCAGAACACTCATCTACTCTAAAATACATTTGGTTTCCGTGGAGTGCCATGGTGGCAGATATTTTATGAACTGTTCATCTACTAAGATGATCAACGTTTATATCAGAAAATACACGTGTACACGTAAGTAATACATATATGTATACATGTGTAAGTAAAACATACATACATAAATACATACATAATCATGCACAAAAGTATTATATTTATGGATACATACGTGCATATATACAGACGTGGCATGACGTAAATCTTATTACTTGATCTTTGATACAAAAACCCAAGAGCCAAACAGTAAGATAGAAGGTTTTCTTGAAATAATATCAAAGGATACTCATAGAGCATCGGTCCGTAATCTATGTGCATGTATACACATATTGCACGTATATGCATGTATATGAAAGCCTAGGAAACATTTTCTAAAGATCAGCCGTTGTCTGTACATGCAACTCTTTCTTAGACTCGTCACTCATCCTTATCCGAGGGAGAAGCCACTGACATGGCTGAAACAACCTAGCACCAATGTTGTTACAATCGTTGTCACTAGAAGAGAAATTGTTGGAAGCGACAATGCAAGATATCTTACCCACTCCGCTATCATTCGCGCGAAAGACAAAGCTGACCTCGGCAGAATATGAGTCCAGTAGAAAATAGTAACAAATACCACCAGGCATATATCCATCACTTCAACGACATTGCTAACTTAATACATAATAGGGTTTGTCTTTGAATATATATATATATATATATATATATATATATATATAAGAATTTAAGGATTGGAGAAAACGCATGTTATAATTGCATACTTTATTCCTACATATGTTTCAAAGGATTACAACCTGTGTGATCCATAGGGATCTTTGATATTAAAATTGTAACCTTCTCATCAGGGAAAGCATGGGAATCATCTTAAACGTAAGACATTATGACCGATAATGACCGAGAATCGGTCATAATGTCTTACGTTTAAGATGATTCCCATGCTTTCCCTGATGAGAAGGTTACAATTTTAATATCAAAGATCCCTTTGGATCACACAGGTTGTAATCCTTTGAAACATATGTAGGAATAAAGTATGCAATTATAACATGCGTTTTCTCCAATCCTTAAATTCTTAAATATACTCAAATACCCAAAATTTCAAGGAGTTCCTGCCTTAAAAACAGGAGCTAACCACAGTTATTTTGTGTTCTTTGCTACATTGGTTTCTATTAACCCATTTATTCTATCAGAATAATTTTTATTCATTAAGATAGAAGAAATACACATAAATATATATATATATATATATATATATATATATAATAATAATAATAAAAATGGATGTGTCTGTCTCTCGGGCTGTCTGTCCACCTATAGAAAGAAAAGCTGCAGCTTGGATATAAAAACTAAAAGTTAGTACATGTGTAAAATTGCACGTCGAAGACAATGGAAGTGGTCCCGAGTCTCTAGCGGCCCTCCGAAGGGAGCTACTGGCCCTTTTCCAACATGTACAAAATCGCATTTCAAAAGATAATTTTTATATACCACTTCGAAATAAACAATAAAAAAATGAAGGCTGTAAGGGTTTTAATTTTTATCGGATTAACGTACCACTTTACAGGTTTCAGCCGCGGCCACGCTGGGGCACCACCGTTTCGCTACACTGTTATTATTGAAAGACTCCTCTGATATGAGACATTTGGTGAATAAGAGAGATTGATATCACTGCTCTCATGTGCGCCTCCCACCGCGGGGTAGGTGCATCTGGGACTCTCCACATGAAGAGATCCAATTTTGTTTTGAAAACACCTACAACCGCTTTGTGTAAGTCTCATAGGCTCTTTGGGATAATATCAAAAAGCTGTGAGCCAATGAAACCCAGGCTGTTGCAGTAACTAGTCCTGAAGCGCGACGGCATTGTTGGGTTATTTGCCACTGTGCAGTAGCGACCTATTCTGGCATTTGTGTAGCTGTGAATACCAAAATTTGGAACAATACTTTCTAGGATCTTCCAGATGTATACTATTGCATATCTCTCCCGCCTTCGCTCCAGGGAGTAGATCCTTAACTGTTTCAGCCTTTCCCAGTAGCTGAGCTGTTGCAATGAGACGATCTGCTTTTTGAAGCTTCACTGGATTGCGTCAAGGTCGGTTGCTAATTTTACACTGTGGGGTGACCATAGTTGGGAGCAATAATCCAGGCAGCTGAGGACGAATGTTCTCCAGAGGACCATCATGGTTTTGTTCCCGCTGGTTTTGAAGTTTTTCAGTATCCACACAGCCAGCCATCTGCACTTTGTCGCCATCTTGGTAATATGCACTTCGAAAGTGTTGTCATCACTCATGTCGATACCCAGGTCACGCACTGACTTAGGATCTTGGATTGGAATCCCCACTGTACCAGTGAATCCTGTTCGTTTTCCGTTCGATTTTGGGTGCTGGTAGCACAGGGCTTGAAATTGTTCAGCATTAAACTGCATATTATTGTTCTCAACCCATCTGTAAACTGCGTCTTCTTTGAGGTGGCTCCATTGGCTACCACTGCCTAGGGCTTGGAATTTTTCCGCATTAAACTGCATATTATTATTATCAGCCGATCAGTAAACTGCGTCCAACTCCAGCTACAGGCGTGCAACATCGCAAGGGCTTTGTATTTTCTGCGAGACTTTCGTATCGTCTGCATAGCTATCAAAGGTGGATATCTGAGAGGCCCACTATGCTAAGCAGTGGTTTCACAGTGCCCTGTGGAACACCACCCACTATTTGTGTTTTCTTTGAGGTGGCTCCACTGGCTACCACTGTCTGACTTCTTTCTTTCAGAAAGTCATGTAACCACGCTCTAAGTTTTCTAGTTAAGCCAAAATCGCGCAGTTTGTGGCATATTTTATCATGATCAATTTTATCAAAAGCTTTTGCAAAGTCAAAGTATATTACGACTACATCTGAGTTGTGGAAAACAAGGCAAGCAACACAAAGATCGACCCTTCATCAATTGTCGAAATCCACTCACAAGCTTTTAGTCGGCTCGAGGCTCTAGTAGAAGACACTTTCCCAAAGTGCCAACCGTGGGACTGAAACTGGAACTATGTGGTTAGGAAGCAAGTTTCCTACCACACGGCCACGCCTTCACCCATGAAATTCTATCGACTTTCTTTGCATGATATAACATCCATGAACAGTAAAGTTCTGAACAGACATTTAAGGAGTATTTCTCGGGAGATATGGCCATTTTGCTCCACCAATTGTTTTCCATCTACATGAAAGACTTCCGTGGTAATGAACATAAAACCATGCCTCCAATGTTGAGTTGAAATATGAGCTTCAGCAGGAGGAATGTTAAGGGACCATTATCCTTAATCTTCTGATAAAATGAAGCACATCATATCTGGTTATAATTTGGCATAAAAAGACTTTCTAAGTAGATATGTCGATGTTATCTGCTCTGAAAATACAAACACTGCTAAATTATTGCGAAAGAAAAGATTTCTGAACAAGTACTAGGATAATTTCAACGTCTATAACCATGAGTATGCTACTATGCTACTATGCTACTATGCTACTATGTCTTAGTGCATTCACAACAAATGTATGTGTTCATAATATTGTTTCGTGTAAATTCCAGCAATTAAACCATGTAGGTCACTCGCAAAAATGTATGACTTGATCAAGTACTATATTATTTCTCACATTTTGCTTAGGTGCTTATAAAGTCAAAAGCCAACGTAGGCACCCCATGACCAACACATTCCTTAACCCAGCAGGACAACGAAGATGTGACAGGTTGCAGGAGATAGGCTTGCACTAACACTCGGTTGGAACTCAGTTTTCAGCTCATTAAATTATAACGCCACGTACCGCTTTAATCAGAAATGTGCTTGTTCGTGGATGTGTACATACATGTGTGCACACTTGTATGTGTATATGTATACATGTATGTAAGTTTTTTATGTATGTATTTATGGCAGGTTGCATAAGCATGTATTTATATATGTATATAGGGTGGGGAAGCAAAACCTGGAATATTTTGGAAGCCTTATTTTTCAAATATTCCTGAGCATAAATACTAAAATATTGTTTTATATTCCAGGGTGGAGGTATATAGAGTTAATTTAAGCAGAAGTTCCAGTCATACGATCTAAGATGTCCACTTAAGAAGCCAAAAGACAATGCATTGCAGATTTGCTTCGTACCGGGTTTGCAATTAGACGTATTGCTCAAACACTTGGGGCTTCTGTGGGCTCTGTCTACAATGTTAATAATCGAAGAGAAAGCAAGGAAGTGGATAATGCATTCTTAAATCTCTCAAAGCCAAAATTTCGAAAGACCTAACAACATCCATGAAGAAACTGTTCATGGAAATGAAAGTTGATCCAAAGGCTATCAGAAATGCTGTGCATACTGATTTACATTCGGGGAGATAAGGTCATTTCGCTCCTATTGCCTTATAGACGCATGCAATGAAGCCAAAAGGCATGAAAGGACCAAAAATGTGTTGCGATACCTGAAGCACAATGTACAAACCGTTAAAATCTTTTCAGGTGAAAATATCTTTGCCGTTCATGCTGTTTTAAAATGTCGCAATGATCGATACATTGCTAAATCACCTTCTGAAGTAAAGGGAGTCTTTAGGACCTAACTCAAATCATGATACTGGGAGTCGTGGCGTCTGACGGAAAAATGATGTCTCTCCATTTTATCAAGTCTGGGGAAAAGGTGGGGGCTGATGTTTATTATAAAGTCCTGCGGTATAAGGTTTTGCTTTGGCTGAAGTCTAACTACCTCAATGGTAATTATGTGTGGACCTAAGATGGTTCTCTTGCACACACGGCGAAGAAATTGGAGAAATTCTGCGAAGACAACTTCGCCGACTTTTGGCCTGCCAACTTCTAGCTTCCTTCCAGCCCAAACTTGAGCTCCCTGGACTATGCCATATGGGGCAAATTGGAGTACTCGCACTCTACCAACAGAACTTCGCATCCAAGTCTTTAGTATTTTAAGCAAACCTTGAGGTAAGAGTGAGACAACATGTCTGAGTACTTAATTATGAAGATTTGTGACGCATTCATGTGGAATGTGAAGACTGTGTTGGACAATGAAGGGAGACATTGAATAAATTGTCTCCTTATACCCCAATAAACTTGTGTTAAAATGATATTTATGTCAGATTACTGGTTGTTGTAATATAAAGAATTTGGTGAATTATCTATTATTTTCTTCTCCACTCTGTATAACTGCGTGTGTGTGTGTGTGGGGGGGGGGTCTGTGCCATTGTCACCCCACCATCATTTGACAACTGATGTCGGTATGTTTAAGTCCCCTTAACTTCGCGGTTCGGTAATAAAGGCCGATAAAATAAGTACAAGGCTTGAGAAATAAATTGTGTGGTCCATTTGTTCGACTAAAAGACTTCAAGGTGGTGCTGGAGTATGGCCGCAGTCAAATGAGTGAAACAAGTAAAAGAATAAAAGAATCTATGAATGTAAGTATTTATGTATAAATGCATATAAATGTGAGTACGTTAGGTGGTAAGAGCAGAATAACTTATCTAATATGAATACTACTAACAGTATTAAATGGAATGACTTATTTATCATTTAAATACAATGGATAATCCTTTATTTGAATTCCTAAAATCCATATACTTCCAAACTCTGAAGTTCTTTCAAGTAAGAGTAGCACTGAAGATGAAAAATGTTTGAAAACACATGGCAAGGAGTTTTTAGAAAGAAATGTGCTTTTAGTGGAGCGTTAAATGTATGATTAAAAGGCGACTATGACATGTACCTGTTTTATGTGGTTGACAGTGTGCAGTGGAAAGGTAATAAGCGGATTTGTTTTCGTGAAAGGAAAAATGCTCCTAGAGTGGAACTGCAACAGTTTTTATAAATCTAGAAGCATTATCAATTGTACATATACGTACATTCAGTCACACACACACACAGATACACACGCACACACAAATACACACACACACTCTCAAACAAGAACGACATTGAAAGTGACTTCAACAACATTCTTGTTTAAGAATAACAAATTTGCACTCTACGAAGGCATAGAGTAACCCGTCATATTAATGTAAAATTGATTTTATTATAACTGAAAATAGAAGCAAACTATACATACATACATACATACATACATAAATATATACATACATACATACATACATACATACACACACACACATATATATACATATATATATACACGCATATGTATATATACACACACACATACACACACACACACACATATATATATATATATATATATATATATATATATATATATATATATATATATATGTATGTGTGTGTATATATATACATATGCGTGTATACATATATATGTATGTATGTATGTAAATACATACGAAGGGGTACTCAAAAGAAAGCGGAATTTTGCATTAAGACCTGAATTTCCACCCGTATAAATTGGTCACGAGGCAACATTTGAAACCATAGGATTATGTACAGCGGATTAACATCGCATATCAGATGGAAGCAATTTTTGAGGTAAATGACAAACTTGGTCCCCTCGGTCTCCTGACTTGTCTATGTGTGATTATTTCTTGTGGTGAAACACCAAGGCATGTGTGTATGCGCATAAGCTCTGTACACTGGACGATTTGAAAGATTTTATTCGAGTAGAGGTTGCCCAAATTAACAGACCAATTTCCAAGAGCAATTTCCAAGAACGTCAACTTCCAAGAATGCCTTCAGAAATGCATCAACGCAAACGGACATCACATGACAGGTGTTGTTTTCCACACTTGATTTTGACAAATGCTAATTATAGACAAACTCATTGAAGTCAATAAAATTTCTTGGCAACTAAAATTAATGATTTTGTGAATTTTTAAAAAATGTCCGTCCTCTCTAGCTATATCTAACTAGGTGATGGAAATTTCCAAAATCGCAATGCTAACCACATATCTTACTTCCGAAACACACACACACACACACACACACACACACACACATTAATCGGACACAAACAGCGTGTCGTTAACCAGCTAAGAGGAGGTATTTTCCTAGGGCTATAAACAACAGCAGCTTCGTCTCCTATGGATCAGCTACATTTAGGTAGCAAATATACATCACGTTATATATATATATATATATATATATATATACGCACACACAGAGAAAGGATCCGCGTTACAGCTACCTCTGGCTATGGAATTTTGTGCTTACGAAAATTGTAAAGTATGGCCAATCATTCCAAGATATAGTCTATGTTTTCGCTCTTACGGAAAGTCGGAATGCATAATTTAAATTGTTAGCAATTTAAAACAACACTATTTTCTAAGCTCAATGATCACTTGCGCTTTAGTTAAAATCAATATTAATGATTTGAAGTACCATCATCACCTTTCACGCATCCATGCATATACATTCGTGTACGTGTACAAAATGTGAGTGCATATATATGTGTGTGTATGTGCGCGCGAGCATATATATATATATATATATATATATATATATATATATATATATATATATATATATATATATATATATATATATATATATATATATATATATATATATATATATATATATATATATATATATATATATATATATATATATATATATATATATATATATATATATATATATATATATATATATATATATATATATATATATATATATATATATATATATATATATATATATATATATATATATATATATATATATATATATATATATATATATATATATATATATATATATATATATATATATATATATATATATATATATATATATATATATATATATATATATATATATATATATATATATATATATATATATATATATATATATATATATATATATATATATA
Organism: Octopus bimaculoides; assembly: GCF_046866305.1. Classification (NCBI taxonomy): domain Eukaryota; kingdom Metazoa; phylum Mollusca; class Cephalopoda; order Octopoda; family Octopodidae; genus Octopus; species Octopus bimaculoides. The sequence continues at coordinate 7,413,237 of NC_142932.1, read as the reverse complement.
TATATATATATATATATATATATATATATATATATATATATATATATATATATATATATATATATATAGGCGCAGGAGTGGCTGTTTGGTAAGTAGCTTGCTTACCAACCACATGGTTCTGGTTTCATTTCCACTGCGTGGCACCTTGGGCAAGTGTCTTCTACTATAGCCTCGGGCCGACTAAAGCCTTGTGAGTGGATTTGGTAGACGGAAACTGAAAGAACCCCGTCGTATATATGTATACTGTTTTCATGTATAAAGGTGACCTTGTTACATATTCTTTGTTGTTATCTTCTGCTTTTTTTTTCTTTCGAAAAGTCCGTAGGAACGCAATCTCAATTGATAACTTGAAAATTAACAGGGATATTAATTTCACTTTACAGATATTTGCCTCCCGGTCAGAATTTCAGGAACAAATTAATTCCCCAAAAGGAGGGAATCACACACGCATGCGCGTGCACGCACACACGCGCACACACACACACACACACAGCTGGCAGAAACGTTAGCACGCCGGGCGAAATGCTTAGCGGTATTTCGTCTGCCGTTACGTTCTGAGTTCAAATTCCGCCGAGGTCGACTTTGCCTTTCATCCTTTCGGGGTCGATTAAATAAGTACCAATTACGCACTGGGGTCGATAATATAATCGACTAATCCGTTTGTCTGTCCTTGTTTGTCACCTCTGTGTGTAGCCCCTTGTGGGTAGGAAAGAAATAACACATGTATATGTATATATATATATATATACACATACATATACATGTGTTATTTCTTTACTACCCACAAGGGGCTACACACACACACATATATATATATATATATATATATATACACACATACATACATACATACATACATACACACACACACACACACACACACACACACATATATATATATATATATATATATATATATATATATATATATATATGCATAACACATTAGTTAGATCATCAGGGTCATAATCATGAGGTAGTGAG
>NC_142932.1:7379753-7407253 GCF_046866305.1 Octopus bimaculoides | reverse complement strand
GTGTGGCAAGAAGCTTATTTCTCATCCACATGGTTCGGGCAACTCTCTTCTCCTATAGCCTCGAGCCGATCAAAGCCATGTGAGTGGTTTTGGTAGACGGAAACTGAAAGAACCCAGTCGTATATGTATTAGGGGTAGAACTTAATAGTGAAGCAAATAATTAAGTTCTTCTTTCATTCTGACCGTTGCTGTTTCGGTTTCAGTGTGAGTTCTGCATGACTGCTGGAGTATGCCATACAAGGAAAGCTTGGAAGTTGTTCAGAAGAACAAGGAGAAATGGACGACAAATTTAGCGCAGTTCCAGTTCCATTCATCTAGAGGTCATGTGCCTGTAGAAGAAGCCTCACCGGCTAACAGAAAGCAAATGCCACTCAAAGAGCAGATTGTTAGTGGGTACCAGTTTCTTGAGAAATCAATTAAAGGCAGAAAGGAGGTAGTGGAGGAATTATCAAGAGAGGTGACACTACTGTGAAGAGGTAAACTGAATTTTCCAACCATTTTTGATCAAGCAACACGGTCCAAGCTCGAAAATGTGCTTCATTTGCAAGACAAATGCGCCAAGAAGCCTTTAGAAGAACTGTTCGATATCACCAACGTCCGCGTTGAATGACTCACTACTGATGACAAAAAGCTGTACTCCATCCAAATCCAAAGCAAGAGCAAAGTGAGCAATACGACAAGCAAAGCTGCAAGCAAGAACACCATCCATACTTCCGAAGAGAAGATGCTCTGATGCTGAAACCTCCCATTCTTTATCAAGCCCAACAGCCCTGGATACTGACAGTGACTCTGAAGAAAAGGAAATTGAAAAGTACCATTATGGTGAAGATGACAGTGTTGATCAAAATGGTAGTGATAGTGATGTCGCTTATTCTTCCATAAAAGGACACAACAAATCTGCAATAGGTACGAGACTTGTAAGTGGAACAAACGTCTCTACCCACAAAACAGCGAAAATTTGCAAACAGTTGTCAGAGGAGGGTATTGATATCGCATCTCCTAGTCAGCAAGGCATTTACAAGGCACTTTTCGAGAAAGCTGGTGAAATGAAAAAACACTTGATCGATACACTACGCAATCAGAAATGGAGCCTGCATTTCGATGGTAAACATATTGACGGAAATGAATGTCAAGCGGTTGTCATCAAGAATGAAGTAAGTGAAATCAAGCAGGCTGCTCTGACGCTGTGTGATGGCAAGGCTGAGACCGTTGCAGAAGGACGAACCTTGGACGAATTTCACTTGTGGGGCACAATCTTAATGATTATTGCTGATATGACGAGTGCGAATACAGGAGGAAAGAGTGGGGTAGTGGTTAGATTGCAGAGAATGTTCTTGAGCTAAGGCTATGACAAGCCACAATTCGTGAGATGCCAACACCATGTCTTGGACAGAATCCTGCGCGTTGTTATGGACGTGTAGGTAGCAGATGCAAGCAGTTCACCCAATACCAAATACTTTTTGTCAAAGAACTCATGACAAGTTATGAAGAACTCCAAGGCTGCTTCCGGAATTGAACTCATGTCATTGAAGATCAAGCTGGTTGGAGAAATGATATGAAGTTTCTGTTCCACTTAAACTGTGCCTTCAGGTTCTTCCATGAAAACGGTAACCTACATTTCACCAAGTTTCAGAAAATTTCGAACATTAGTAATGCCAGATTGAATTCGCGAGCAATCTTAGCCCTTCTTGCATTTTTCTTCACAACACATGTGAAAGAAAGATCGTAGATGGCCTGCCAGTTCATTTTATATGATTGGGCGGACCACTGGTTCAGTGATCAAATGTATAGAACTAAAGATTATGCAGAGCTATCGCAAGCCTTACTACCCTACAAAACTGCTTTGAAATGGTTGACAAATCATTGGAAATAACAACCATGAAAACTATACATCAGCAAAAGCATTCAATGCTGTGAGCGAGCATTGGAAGAACTGCACTCCTCATGCAAGAACAAAACCAACCTGCTATTGCGTTTCATTCTCTGTAATGATTTGCCGCAACTTGACTATTGACTAATTTGACTTCATATAACTTACTTTCTTTTTATTGTTCTGGAATGCAGAATACAGTTCTTTTAATAGTTATGGGCTAAACGTTTTGGATCGTTTCCGCTTTTTGATTTATTATGCTATCAGGGTTCTAGTTTTTGGAAATCCACCCAAATGCAACCGAGTTTAAGAATTTGAAAGTTAGTCATGGGTGAAGTTTTTGAGCAAATATATAAAAAAAAGAAAACATTGATTTTCCAGCAAAAGCTCATCAGAATATGATACAAGACCATGGAGTTGCGAAATGTTCTATCTCTAATATATATATGTGTGTGTGTGTGTGTGTGTGTGTGTGTGTGTGTGTGTGTGTGTGTGTGTGTGTGTGTGTGTGTGTACGTATTTGTATCTGTCTGTGTGTGTCTGTGTTTTTTCCCCACCATCGCTTGACAACCGATGCAGGTGTGTTTAGATGCCCTTAATTTAGCGCTTCGACATAAGAGGCCGATAGAATAGGTAGTAGGCTTACGAAGAATAAGTCTAGCGGTCCAGCTTGGCCGCACTCATATGATTGAAACAAATAGAATATATATATATATACATATACATATATATATATACATATATATATACATATATATATATATACAAATATATATACATATATATAACATATATATATACACATATATATATAAAAAAATATATATACACACACACACATATATATATACATATAAACACACACACATATATATACAGATAGACAGAGAGACAGACAAAGACAGAACGTAAAGAGCTAGAGTGAACGACTGAGTTGTACAAACAGATGGACAGAAAGGTATTATGAAAGTAATAGAGTATGAAAGAAAGATTGTACAAAGCAAATCGATACTTATGAAAGAAAAAATTAAGGAAACATATGAAACAACACGATAATTTATCATGCATCAAAAGGGTAACAGCAGCCGTTGCAACCAAACTAACATTCGAGAGACTAAGCGATAAGATTGGACACATTGCTCGTAACACTATGAATGGAAATTTTTATACACATACTAACGTACGTACACACATACACACATACACACGAACACACACGTACGCACACATATATAGATAGATAGACAGACATAGATAGATAGATAGATAGAGAGATAGATAGATAGATAGATAGATAGATAGATAGATAGATAGATAGATAGATAGATATGGGAATTTGTGTCTGCAGTAAGAAAGAACATACTATTCACCACGAAAATTGAATTATCAACGATGTTGGCTGAGGCTGGAGAGGAGCTAGTGAAATGAAATAAAAATAGCAACTATCAGAAAATAGAATAAAATTTATAAAAAAATGTAAATCGAAAAGAAAAATATTTGTTATTTTTGTGTTGTTTTTAGACTGTAATAACAAGATTTTGATGAAATTTCTTGATTTTCTAGATAGGACAATAGAAAATCGAGATATATTCCTCGGAGACATAGCTTAATATTAGCTTGCTACTAAATAAATTACTTATATAGTATGAATTATTAAGTCGGAGATATGTATGCACACAATCGCACACGATCAATTCATATATGGGTATGTGCGAGTATGGGTGAGTGGGTGCCTGTGGACGTATGTGTCTGCATTCATTTACACAAGTATGTGGGCGTGATACTATGTATATGTATGTATGTATGTATATATATATAATACTGTATATTTTATTTAACGTGGATATAGTATAGAAAGCCACGTAAGTGCACCATTCGTTTTGAGAAAACTCGTATAAATGCATAAGACTAAGCTACATAGACGTGTATCACTAGCAGTCAAAATCTGCACCAGTTTTGGTGCAATTGCTAAATCAGGATTTCTGTGCCTTTACATGTCATCAGTACATTGCTTCCACTGCCAGCCGCATGCTTAGGCAAATTTAGCCACTACTAATTGCGGGTCCAATTATTATCCTTAAACTGAATTAGAGTCTTTCTTGCAGCCAGGATGATGCCTCTGTCAGATCGAGAGATGGGTGCGTATTTTCAGGCGAAGATTAAGGCTTTATTTAAGAGAATTGGTGATATTGAAGAATACTAATTTGAGATGTCTGATTTAGTGGGACACATGAGATTAAAAGAAGGGTAAGTAGAGGCGTTAGATTTATGGTCCTTCAAGTTAAAGTAGAGAGGGGGTATATATGGTTCAGTTTTAATTAGTAAATTTAGATCAGCGACGAGTTTACGGTGGATGTTGTTAATCTCTACGGTGAGTATCTGATTCTCATCTATGAAATATATATATATATATAAACAAATAGTAAATGAGTATACGCATATATACGTACAGGTATGTGCATATATATATATGAACGATGTATAAATATAAAAGTATAAGAGAAATTACCCATACCAGGTAACTTCTACATGCTAGAAGGCAGTCAAAAACGACCGAGAACCACAATGTAAAACATTTCAAAGGGGAGAGAAAATAAAACTTTTACCTTATTTCTACCGGTTAGACCTATAGGTTTCTCATTTTTTAGTAAATAAAGTAATTTACTAGGCAAATCGTCTTCAGTAGCCAGCCGTCAAGGAATTAACGTATATTTACAAGACAGGACGCCATAAGCACATGTCTTCCCAAATATACATTCTACCTTTCCCATAATCCACTGCGCAGACGCAGTCTCCGTCGGCAGAAAATGAAAAAAATGCCGAAACGAACTTTGAAATGCTAATATTAAATACTTGAGTATATACATTTTTTCCGTGGGGCAACTGATGATGAAGGTGTGTTGTATTTTTGGTATGTTTGTTATTGTATGTGCAAAGTAGTTTTATAAGACATCCATTTGATATATATATATATATATATATATATATATATATATATATATATATATATGTATGTATGTATATATATTATATATATATACATATATATATATATATTATATATTATATATTATATATATATATATATATATTATATATTATATATTATATATATATATATATATATATATATATATATATATATATATATATACATACATATGTATGTATGTATACATATACGTATGTATATCTACTTGCATGCATACATGCATACATACATACATATATACATGCATACACACATACATACATACATATATACACACATACATACATATATACATACATACAGACAGACATACAGACATACACACATACATACGTACAGACAGACAGACAGACCCCAGTGAAAAAACCTCAATATAATGTAAGCGCAACAGACCTGATATAATGATTGGAGATAGAGAAGAGAAACTGAGGAATTTAACTTCCCAGTGGAGGTTAATATAAAGCTGAAAATCAGCGAAAATAAGAATCCATACACTGAACTATTAAGAAATGTGCAGTTACTCGATCCATATTACAAATTCAGGGTCCTGGGATATGTAACACACTGCCTAAATATTAATCTCGAGAAATTAGGCTTCTCAAATCCAGAAAGTAGAAAGCCGATTCGAAGACTACAGATCCGATCCATTACCGGAACTGTAGAAATCTGTAAACCTTTCCAGAAGTTTATCATTTAAATATATATATGAGCATGTCTAATTATGCAAATATATGCATGAGAATATATTCATAAAACAAAACATAAAAATCTGCACATGTGCATACATACATATATACAAACAAACAAACATAAATAAACTGTTGTTGATGTTGAAATTACAATGAAGGAGCCTTGAATCTAGGTTGGAAACCGGTTTTTTCTCTATTGGCAAGAAAACTTGAACTAAAACTGAATAATATCATACATCCATATGTGTGTATACATGCATACGTGCGTTATGCATGACGTATGTAGGCGTATGCATATCAAAGAATGTCATAACTGTAAAGTCTTAATTTAAACAACTATATTTTCTATATTCTACTCGTAAATATTCATGGGGAAACAATGATATTCCTATCAATGACGAATATGTATAATTTTGAATACGGATAGATGTATAATAGCGTGGGTACAAATTCATGCATATAATTCTACACGTAAATAAAATGCATAAGCCCAAACATACAAACACACACATACACACACGCATATACACACACGCACATACACACACAAACACACACAAACACACACTAAGAGTGAAACACACCATATATATATATATATATATATATATATATATATATATATATATATATACGTACATGCATGCGTACATACATACATACATATATACATGCATGGATACATACATACATACATACATACATACATTAAAGACAATATTCTAGTATATACATCGAAGTGCTCAAGAGATTTAAACTTGAGCAGGTGGAGGAGTAAATGTAAGGACAAGCAATTTAGGCAAGTAGATATACCAAAAATATTAGATACATTTAATACAAACAATGTACATATGTTTCCACATTAAAACGTCCGACTTACACAGAATAGAGATGATGTCAGGAATTAAAGGATTTTGAGTCAGATTTTTGGGAATCCAACAGCTTTTCCTGTGGGCGGGGGTGGTCTAAATTAATAATTATATATATATATGTATATATATATGTAGACGCACAATCCGGACAGACACTGCTAGCCGAAGTCAAAGCACACATCCCACAATAACATCAACATCAACAACACCAAATATTAAACTGAATGTTAAAACACGCATAACACGGAATCCCAGAATCTGCCAGTATTCCCAACGCGAGAAACTGTCTGTTGCTTTGTCCCTTCACTCATCTTCCAGGGACCCGAGGTACTAACAAGACATGGAGCCCCAAGCCAACACACAAATCACAGTAAAAACACTCTCTGCCGCAGTAATGCTGGTCCAGTCTTTTCACGGAGAAACAACAGCAACAAAACTACAACAAAAGCGAAAACTACAACCCTAACCAACAGTGCAACCACACCGCCAGTCAAAAACTGCTCCCTAATCAGGAAAATTCTTTTTTAGCCTGACAAAAGAGACACAAAAGAAATATTTTAGTGATTTAATACCATCCTGTGCTATTACTCCAGTGCACTAACTCCCCACATTGCTGTCACTAACACACAATCAGAAAAAAGCCCCCTGCAACAGTCAAAACCTGCCAATACACTAGCCACCACATTTCTACTCAATGCACAAGGTGTCAGTCCCTCCATCAATGCACAAAATTGGAAGATCCAATTCATTGAGGATTTGGTTGATAACGATACACACCACATCCTTTTCTTCATTGTTACCGTGACCCATCTTGACAACTTCCATTTGGAAGCCGAAGTGTTAGTGAGGAATTTCACAACCATCAGCGCGGATCGAAACGACAGAAAGAAGGGTGAAACTGCCATTTTCCTGCTTGATTCCTTTTCGGCAGATGTAAATATGACATTTTCCAATAGCTACTGTGAATCGGTCACCGTGCACAACAAAACCAATGACCTAATAGTAGTTGGGCTGTATAGGCCACCTCAAACGCCCGTACTGCGCCTTAATGAATGCCTCAACAGCATTAAGTGTCTTATTCAACAGTGCCCTTCTAATAATATAATGTTGATTGGTCTACAAACAGTTTAAAATCTGGCACTCCCACCTCAACTGCTGACAAAGAAGCAGTAGAGTCACTTTTCAACTTTATGAATGAGTCCTTCTTGTTCCAACTTGTCCTAACACGCAAAAGATATAACATTTTAAACATTGTGTTTAGTAACCACACTAACATACATAATATTATAGTGTGATAAACCCTTCTTTCGGACCATGACATGGTTCTCTGTAACTTGAGATTCCACCAGCAGAAAGCTAACCCTAGTGATTCCTCTCCAGCCCACCCATTTGATACCATGGATCTCTATGATGCCGACTGGGACTCAGTCATAAACAAGCTATCACATGTTGACTGGTCTTTCACACATGCACACACCTCCTCCAGTACCAAGATATCTTGGCAGATCTTTGTAGACACTGTCACAAACTAAACACACGTCACAAACTAAGGGAGTCACTTCAGCTGACTGAAGACTCAAATGTCGATAATTTTCTTGGTTTGCAAAAGCATTTGGCCACCTTTGATACTGTCATGAAAAAACACCTTTGCAATGTAGAGAGTCACTCTGAATCGGCATCTTACCTTTCCCCCAATGTTCAGAATGAATTTATTTACCTCATGGCATCAGGCGTTCGTCAGAATCTGCTAAAGGTCATTCGCAGGGCCAAGTATTATGGTCTCATGTTCGACACAACCTCTGATAGAGCACATCGTGAGCAGATTTCGCAAGTAGTAAGGTATGTTGATGTTGACTTCGAAAGAAAGCGCATTCTTGTGAGAGAAACCTTCCTCGGGTATTCAGGTGGGCAAAAAGGATGCAGACAGTTTAGTTGATGTAGTTTTGAAACAGTTTGCCGATGACGAAATGGCATTGGAAGATTGTAGGTCCCAGTGCTATGATAATGCAACTGTGATGGCTGGGCACAGAAGAGGGGTCCAGCAGAGAATCAACGAAAAGAACAAATTAGCCCAATTCGTAAATTGTGACAACCATTCTTTAAACTTAGTCGGCCTACACGCAGCTAAACACGAGTTGGTAATGTCTGCATTTTTTAGCGCAATCGAAACACTCTACATATTCTTTTCTCGTTCGACACACCGCTGGGAAAAACTGAAGGCCAAAAAGAGTAATACAGTTAGATAGAGCGGAAAACGGGCTTTAAAATGCTATATGAAGTTGAGGTAATTTAACGAAACTTAATTTGAAAATACATCATTTAAAACCAAAATAAAAAATTCCGCCAGAACTTTCTTGACAACCTCATATCAGCACTTAATTACCAGCATGGCTAAAAATGATTGGTGCAAGTGTGAAGGTTGAACACCTACAAAAATCAACATGAATTTTTCGCACGCTTCTTGAAACATGAGCAGTAAATATGTGTCAACGTAGTCTGCAGGCTGTGGAAAGTTGACGTTTTCCATCATACCCAGCAAAATAAGCTGAGTTTTAATCACATAATATTATCGACGACAACAACAACAACAACAACAACAACAACAACAACAACAACAACAACAACAACAACAACAACAACAACAACAACAACAACAACAACAACAACAACAACAACAACAACAACAACAATAATAATAATAATAATAATAATAATAATAATAATAATGATACCTCCACTACCCGCACAGCGATCGTAAACACACGTGTTACATCAACATCAGACCATCTTCGAACACCAAAACACCATGTACAAAAAAATTACAAACATATTAAATAACACCGGTATTATTTCACCCAAAAATAACAACCGAGAAGTACGTACTGTAAGCTTGTTAAGAAAAAAGTACGAAGATATGAACGTGCAAAACAATCTGACAACAGAAATAAACGAACCGGTACCCTACGAAAACGACGACCGTCAAAATAAAGGGCCGGACGTTGTTCCTCATGTCCCGCAAACAAAACCAAAACGGCATAAATGGACACGTGAGGAACACATTTCGATCCTACACGCCTTTTTCACAGCAGTACTCTACCCAAAAAACGAAAACGCAACAACACATACATATAAAACATGGAAGAAAAATAATGTAAATATAGACCTCGATAAAACAATGAACCCTAACAAACTAGCTAACATAAGAAGATATATTCTAAAAGCAAAAAAAATATCAGAAATAGAAATAGAACAATTGAAAGAAAAAATACATCAGGAAAATCTAGATAGTAGTCACACAGCAATGCCAAATAATAATATAAACACTGAGATAGCAAAACACGAGGACAAACGTAACATTCCCGGCAAAAACGAAGTAAACAAAAAACAACAAACCCAGACCGTAGAGATGTATAATAGTGTACAAAAAACACCAATCCGGAACACCACAGACAAACATATGAATGAAAAGGAAGGCAAAACAAATATAAAGCCTGGAAATAACGAAAGGAAACCTAATAATTACGATACTATGAAAATGAAAATAACCGAAGAACTGAAAACCACAGATCTTAGAATGGACCACAGATTATATCTCCCAAAAATCAAAATAGACAATAAAACAACATCAATAATAAATAGCATAAACCTGGCCGTCACGGAACTAACAACCACAGAAACAACAGGCAATATCACTGAGCTAAATGACATGATATATGCGGCAGCCACTGCAGCCACAAAAGAAGCAGGATACTCACTCAAACCCATCCGAACAGGAGTTCTACCACCCAAACAGACCTTGTACATAAATAACATCCAGAACAAAATTTAAAAAAAGACAAAAGATTTATTGATTCTCAACGAAATTAGTAAGCAATCAACACAACTAAGTAACAAGAAGAAAACAAAAATACTGTACAAATACAGCATTACAGAAAAAGACGTACCTGAGGCAAAAGAAAAACTAAAGCAAGACATCCTTGCCAAAGCACAGAGGATCCGCCGGTATGAGAAACGCCAACGTTTCTTTGAACAAAACAAACAGTTCAAATCCAACCCCAAAAAACTCTACCAAGAACTGGGTAAAAATAAAATAGACATTACTTCAGCACCAACAGCAGAAGAACTAGAGAAATTCTGGAAACAAATATGGTCGGTGAAGCAACAACCCCAAAAAAGGACCATTAAAACAACGAACTTAGCACCTGAGCAACTCTGGGCCCCTATAACAACTGAAGAGGTCACCCAGACACTGCAAAGACTAAGCAACTGGAAGGCACCTGGACACGACAAGGTCCCCAATTTCTGGTTAAAACACCTGCCAGCAATGCATAAAAAGCTGGCAGAAAACTTTAACAACATAATAGCAGATCCAGAGACAATGCCTGAATGGCTCACAAAAGGGAAAACCATCTTAATCCCCAAATCCACGGAAACGGAGAAACCACAAAACTATAGACCTATAACCTGTCTCCCTACGATCTACAAAGCCTTTACTGCAATAATATCGCAGAGATTGAGTAAACACCTGGAAAATAACAACCTGTTTCCAGAAGAGCAGAAGGGATGCTGCAAGGGCTCATACGGCTGTAAAGATCAATTATTGATCAATAAAGCCATAACTGAAGACAGCCACAGAAAGAAGAAAGGCCTCAGTATGGCCTGGGTGGACTACCAAAAGGCTTTCGACAGTGTTCCCCACACGTGGATTCTGGAAACACTAGCCATAAACAAGGTGGCACCAATTATCATAAAATACATAGAGCACTCAATGAACAAATGGCAGACAGTGCTACAGCTCCAAACAAAAGAGGGACTTGTGAAAACGAAAGCCATCCCCATTAGAAGAGGAATATTCCAGGGAGACACGCTCTCTCCACTCCTGTTCTGCCTGGCACTCACACCTTTAACAGAATTGCTAAATAGAACTGGATGCGGTTACAAATGCTATGGAAAAACAGTCAGCCACCTTCTATATATGGATGACCTAAAATTATATGCAAAAAACGACAAAGAGCTAGAAACACTACTACAGACAGTACAAGGCTTTACCAAGGAAATAGAAATGAAATTCGGATTAGAAAAATGTGCCAAAGCAACCCTGAAAAGAGGAAAATTAGTTAAAAGTAGCAATATAACACTAGATAAAGCCAATGAAATAAGAGAACTAGACGAAAGTCAACCATATAAGTATTTAGGAGTCAATGAACTAGATAGGATACAACATACACAAATGAGAGAAAAAATAAAGAAAGAGTACTATAGACGAGTTAGATCAATACTAAAAACAGAGCTCAATGCTAAAAACAAGATAATGGGTATCAACACTTTAGCTGTCCCAGTTATAAGCTACAGCTACAACATCCTTAACTGGACACTAAACGAACTATGTAAAATAGACAGGAAAACAAGAAAAATAATGACAGGATATAGGATGCACCACCCAAAATCTGACATAGAAAGGCTATATATACAACGCACAGAAGGTGGCAGGGGTCTTATACAGCTAGAAAACTATTATAAAATAACCACCATAGGACTGCAAAAATACCTACTCCAGAAGCAAGGGAAACTAATACAAATAGCCACAAAACACGAGCAAAACAAAAAACTGTTTTCAGTATTTAAGGAAGCTGACAAATACAAACAAGAAATCAATCTACCTAACAAATACGAAGAAGAAGAAGAAGAAACAACAAAAGCTATAAAACAAATGAAATCCAAAATAAACTAGAACAGCAACGGACCATGATAAAACGATGGCAAGAAAAGCCCCTACATGGTAAATACTGGGCTAAACTAAATGCGAAAGAAATAGACAGAGAAAAATCCCAGCAATGGCTGAGAAGCTCAGGACTCAAAGCAGAGACTGAAGGATTTTTAATTGCTGCACAAGACCAAAGCCTCCCCACCAGAAATTACCAAAAACACATAATGAAAAGAAATATAACAAGTAACTGTAGAATATGTGGAGATCGACAAGAAACAATAAATCATATTATCTCTGGCTGCCCAGTCCTGGCTAAGAAGGAATATATCCACAGACACGACAGAGCTGGGACCTATATACACTGGAAGCTATGCCAACATTACGGAATAACAACAGAAAAAAGATGGTATAAACACACGCCAGAAAAGGTCACAGAAAACGAGAAAGCAACCATACTCTGGGATATGCCAATACACACAGATAGAGAAATTAAGGCAAATAGACCAGATATAGTTGTCAAAGATCATGAAGAAAAAAAATGCTTTCTAATTGATGTATCAATACCAGCAGATGACAACGTTTCTCTAAAAGAAATGGAAAAACTTTCAAAATACAAAGACCTGGAAATAGAGATAACTCGAATGTGGAATCTAAAAACAGAAACAATTCCTATCATAGTAGGTGCCTTAGGTATAATAAAAAAATATTCAGACAAATACATAACAAAAATAGCAGGACTTACAAATATATATAACATACAGAAAATTGCACTACTGGGTACTGCACACATTCTACGCAAAACACTTTCAATACAGTAAACATAAGAGCACCACAGCAAACCACAGCACATACCCAAGGCGCACAGAGCTGCGCTCGGTAGTGAAGTGAAAGCACGTTATAAAAATAAAATAATAATAAATGTCCGGATGCAGTACAAGGTAGTGGCTCTCATGAATTCTGATCTTAACTGATTTGAAGTGTTATCATGAACATTGTTTTGTCTTGGTATAAAAAATGTGCTACAGCAAATATTCTGCTCAATACCACAGATTTGCTTGTCAATTGTTTGACCTTAACCTGTTGAGCATGTCCCTTAGTGGTTGACAATATGTGCATCTCTGATAGTGGGGGAGCATCATAGCCATGTGTTGAGAGGAATTCTTTGAGGTTTGAATAATTCACCTTTGGAAACATGGGTGTTTTGCTCAATATCCTTAAACAAACATTATTCAGGGTCCTTTTGAGCGGGATGGGCTACCATACCTGAAGAAAATTCTAACTGGGCTCCACCTGCGAGGTCATGCGCTGTTTATCTTGATATGAGATCACCATGTCGCGCACATGTGGTTGTGATGCATGTGCCTGGTGTACCCTTATCAGACGGGTAGTCATGATGGGTATACTGGGCTTCGTATATTTTACCCCAGTGTCACTTTGATGGCATGCACTGCTCTCTCACTCAATAATAATAATAATGATGATGATGATGATGATGATGATGTTCATAATAATAATAATAATAATAATAATAATAATAATAATAATAATAATAATAATAATAATAATAATAAGAAGAAGAAGAAGAAGAAGAAGAAGAAGAAGAAGAAGGAGAAGAAGAAGAAGAAACAGAAGAGGACTGAGAAGAAGAGCGAGTAATGTAACATTAACGAAACTAAAATCTAGATTCAGGATCAGAGAAGCTTTTAAGTTACTTTTTGTTACGTTCCAGTGCATCTAAGTGATCTTGTATATTTGATTCCCAAGACTCTGATCTATTTTAATCCGATATATTTAAATATATTTAAAAGCTGACTTTCTGTGTAGAAAGCTTTTTTTTTTTAATGAAAATATGTTGTTCCCATCATAGTTTTAGTTGCAATGGCTGAAACCAACATAACTAAATTTTCATATATCAAAGCATTAATTGACTTTGTCTTCTATGAGACTACTCTCTTTTACTCTTTTACTTGTTTCAGTCATTTGATTGTGGCCATACTGGAGCACCACCTTTAGTCGAGCAAATCGACCCCAGGACTTATTCTTTGTAAGCCTAGTACTTACTCTATCGGCCTCTTTTGCCGAACCGCTAAGTTACGGGGACGTAAACACACCAGCATCGGTTGTCAAGCGATGTTGGGGGACAAACACAGACACACAAGCATGTACACACACACACACACACACACACACACACACACACACACACACACACACACACACATATATATATATATATATATAGAGCAATGTTAATTCTCTAAATGAAGTATTAACAGTAACTGCACGATAAAGTGAAGTATATTGCCACTTAAGTGTGGCTGACCCCTAGGGGTGGATGTTACTCTTGCTTTTAGCCCCAGGAGGACATCTCCTCCAGCTGGCTTATCGACACACTACTGTGTCCTGTTTGCCATATATATATGTATATATATACACATACATATATACGACGAGCTTCTTTCAGTTTCCGTCTACCAAATACACTCACAAGGCTTTGGTCGAGCCGAGGCTATAATAGAAAACACTTGAACCCGGTACCATGTGGTTCGTAAGCAAGCTACTTACTTCACAGCCACTCCTACTCTATGTATAAACAATGTGAATATATATACGTAAAGCCGCGAATCCCAGTCGAGGTTTCGATTTCAACTCTATGATTGAGATCTCAGAAAGCGTGTTATGTTTTTGCGTAAGGCAATTTCCTACACGCCAACGAAAACAGAGTATCAAGACTGGCAGGTCGCATGGCCAACGTTAAGTGAGGTCACCAGCGTTAAGGACCTGTGGTACAGTCAAAAACTGTTTGTTAAATAAAATCTATATAATAATCGGCTTGTTCGTTCGCCCGTTATACTTTAGTTCTATAGAGAGTTGGAGGTGGAGTGAGTGAGAGTTAGAATGAAAGTGAGAGAGAGGGGGAAGTCTGAGTAGCGAAGAAAGCAGTGAGGAAGAGGTAGAGAAAGATGTAGAATAATGCGATGTGCTTCAAATTTGTTGAAGTAGTTGACAGAAAGAGAGAAATATAAAGTGCTTAGTCTTAGAGGGAATGTTTAAAACCATAACATATTATTGTGACTGGAAGTGAAATAACTTAACAAAATAAAAAGATAAATGCAAATCATTTCATTCTTAAATAGCTTCTCTTAATCTTTTTCATTCTGTAGAATTTCAACAGATCCCGCTAATGATATATAACACAGATATAGCCATACTTAGAAAAAGAAACGTGGCCGCGACTCAGAGAAGCATTTATATAGATTCACTCAGTGAACTCTGAATAAATTGAGGCAAGTGACGGAGCTTCTGTGTCTCCATGCGACCTGCTATAAATAAGAGCCTAACCTTCAAATCCAACCTCTTCTTCTTAACCAAGGAGTGACACACTGGATAATATAATCCTAGAATCACTTAAAAGGATTCGATGGGTATGAAAACTGCACCTTTCTGTCGACCCTATGAAGAAGAATAGGATCATCATACCAGTATGATCTCTGGGTGGAGTGTATGTACAGGCATGAGGCCTTTGTCCTGCAGTGGACCAAGCCGAGGCAATTCAATCCAACCCAAATACCTTATAATATATTTGCCGTGCATGTCTAGTTGAGTTTTGTTGTTTTTTCCCGTGTTTTATTTTTGACTTGCCTTATATATATAATATATATATATATATATATATATATATATATATATATATATATCATAAATATACAGGGATTAGCATTGAGTTGCTTCTGCAACATACTGAAAATTTAGAAATAGCAGTCAAAGAACTACTGATTCTAAACTACAAATTTTTCTCTAAACGGATGGCGTCAGTATGTTGGAGAAGCAACTCAATGCTAATCCCTGTATATTTATGATGATAAATGGTTTTACCGATAAAGGTTTTTTCATACTGAACTACTTGGCAAAATTGTTAATTATTAATTCTATTACTAATTGACGATTCCCTGCCCTTATTCTTGTATATTATATATATATATATATATATATATATATATATATATATATATATATATATATATATATATATATATAAATAACGATGACCACTAAAGTGGACATTTAACGTGCTAGAAGATCCCATGTTGTGTCTAGTAAGACCTAATAGTTCTCAAAAGAAATTCAGCGAGAGAACTATTAGGTCTTAGTAAACACAACATGTGATCTTCTTCTAGCACATTAAATGTCCACTTTAGTGGTCATCGTTATATATAAACATATACTTTAATCCTCTAAGATCTCAGATATTTTTTCTAAATCTCTCTGATTCTTTCAATGTGCTAGCTTCCTGGTAATAAATCGATATTAATTAATATCTGATTTTTTACCCTATGTTTTAATTATATATATATTGTATCAGTTAGAGGAGTATAAAACCTCTAAGGGATAATTAAATCCAAAGGCGCTCCTGGTGATTACCTGAGTAGGTACACCCTTTTGTAAAGTTGTACGGTAGCAGGTAGTTCGGTGGGTAAACCGTAGTTTAGGTTATATACAAGAAGAAAATCGATGTAAATAACAAGGAGAAGCTCGTCGTTTTCGCTTCAATTTAATTAATTAACAAAGAAGAAGGTAGAATTTACGATAGTTTCCCTTTACTAGTTATAGTAAATATCTTCAGAATGCGAACCACTGATTAAAACAATTTAATACACACGTGCGTAAAAAATGTGCTTAGTCAAACTCGGGATTCCACACCAAAATAATATACATCCCGCTTTAATTACCCAACGGTACCATAAACTACCCAATCTACTACAATGAAATCCATTCCCCAGCCGAATAATCAACGTAAGAACATGATATAATGTAAGACGAACAAATTTTGATTTTATTACCATTATCGATGTATCAATTTATTTTTGGCATTCTGAAGATATTTACTATAACTAGTAAATGGAAACGACCGTAAGTGCTATCTTCTTTGTTATTTAATTAAATTAAAGGCATAACTACGAGAACGACGAGTTTCTCCTTGTTATTTACATGCATTTTCTTCTCGTATACATATATATATATATATATATATATGTGTGTGTGTGTGTGTGTGTGTGTGTGTGTGTGTGTGTGTGTGTGTGTGTGTGTGTGTGTGTGTGTGTGTGTGTATGTATGCATATATTATAGTTGAAATTTACAGAAAAACAAAAGACAAAGACTGGTGTATAAACAACAGGCAGATGCATCAGTTTGACGGTCGGGAAAATGATAAAGTCTCTTACGTTTCGAGCCTGGATTTAGCGATAAATCACGGCATACACACACACACACACACACACACACACACACACACACACACACACACACACACACACACACACACACACACACATATATATATATATATATATATATATATATATACTATATACTTACATATATATACATATATATAACATATATATATATAACATATCTTAAATATGTATACGTGTGTATATATATATATATACGCATATGTGTGTGTGTGTGTGTGTGTGTGTGTGTGTGTGTGTGTGATATCGATAAGATTTCCAGTCCAAACAGGTAGATTGGTTTAGTGTCAGACGCCTTACAGTATTTTGGTGTTTGCTCCGCTTCTTTACGTTTGTAGACAGCAACGTCTACGCCAAAACGGGTGCGAGGAATATCAGAAAATTGGTGGCGGTCTTTGCCGCAGATAACATGCATGCAAGGGCAACTGCCTGTTATCATAGGAAAATATCTTTTTCAGGTTTATACATATATGTGCCGATGCATGTTCAACTTTGTCCGAAGGACTAAGTATGAATGAAAGCTAAAATAGTCACGATTGGATTGTCTTTGATCATAGATCTTTTGCTACATAAGTGCATCCCTGGGACTAAACAACATCAAAAAGTTAACTTTCTTCTGTGTCTATTTTGAGTATAATTTCCAAACCAGCCAATATTAATATTAGTCAATATTAACTTTTGCAGTCTGGTACGTCGCTTCCCTTATAAATTAATTATTGGCTTTGTGTCAAATATTAAAGTGTTATTCACGCAGTTGAAAACACTTCACTGCATTTACGTTACTAATTTCTTTGACAAAGGCATGAAAGACACAACTTTTGATTTCTCTCTCCCATAAATATATATATTTAAATCCCAAATGAAAAGAATCCAATAACATTATTGTGATTCAGAAACTAAGATCTTATGGCATACTTCTTTTCTGTGTAACTCCATATTAAAAGAATATGAAAAGATATTGTTCTCATGTAAATCAATGGTATTTCAAAGGTATCGATCGTTCATCAAGATATATTGATGTTTACTTATCATTTCCGACAGATGATTAACATTCTTTTCAGTCTCAAAACAGGTATATATTTTCACGTTACATGTAATCATGATACTTGTTGTAAAAGCAATATTTCTAGTAATATGTCACATACACTTGCTCATATGTATATATGCAAACATAAATACACACATATTATATATATGTGTATGTGTGTGTGCGCGCATCTGTGTGCGCGTGTGTGTGTACGTGTGTGTGTACGTGTGTGTATGTGTGTGTGTAAGTATTATATACATATATATATACGTGTGTGTGTGTGTGTGTGTATATATATATAATGTATATATATATAATGTATATATATATATATCAATTTCTGTTATATATATATACATACATACATATATATATATATATATATATATATATGTGTGTGTGTGTGTGTGTGTGTGTGTGTGTGTCTGTGTGTGTCTGTGTGTATGTATATAATACATAAATGCATAGATATGTATGTTGTATGTATGTGTGTGTGTATGTATGTATATATGTATATAAATATATGATATTTTGGAATGGATGTACATACGCTAATATTAATATATATATATACATACACGCGTAAGTATCTCATTTGTATATATGAGAGGAACCTCTCTTCTTCCAGGAATATTTTATTGATAATATGACTGCCTTCTAGTCTGAGTTTTACTATCTTTTTTTAACATTTTCGAATGCGCGTATGAAAGTTATATATTTGTAGTGGTAGGGTTGGCAGTAAAATTCCTAATTTTATCATTAACATTTTGACATTGTTATAGTCTAATTCTTGGAATGAATGACAGTTGGCCTGTTTCGCTACCGGTTTATAGAAAGTAAGGGCGAAGTGATCGAGTTAGACATTCAGAACCATTAAGTCTGTCGTTGTTGGATGTTAGTTGTGATAGTTATTTGTTGTCAGTGTCTAGATTTTCGTATTTTACTTTGTTATTAATAATCCTTGCTTTCATCATTGCGTTTATTTTCCTTGTAGAATTCTCAAGTACAGATGTATTGTCCTTTAATGTTTTTCTATCGCGTTTTGACTTATGTAATTTAAAGTATTGTAACTGTTTCTTGTTATAAGTGTAAAGGAGAGAGAGAGAGAGAGTTTCATAAAGGTGGCTTCATGAATAGGGCTTACAACTTCAATATTAATATATATATATGCATATATATATATATATATATATATATATATATATATATATATATATATATATGAAACTTTGAATCCAGTTCACGGGCCACCAGTACTACCTTTGTGGACCTCAGGTTGGGAACCACAGTATCATGCATGTCATCATGAATGTCCTTCGTGGCTAACCCTTTTTTTTTCAGCAGCTACTTGATAACTCCACGATGCTAAATTTTGTCCATTTACAAGAGATGCCGCTACTAGTTACATTTGGAGTTTTCTTTAGACAGTGAGATGTGAGTTTACCTGGAAAGAAACAATGCAGTTATAAGCAAGAGGAGTTGAAATTAATGAATGCAAGATTTCAAAATTCTAGCAGCAATCCTTTATAGTTAGCCTCCGAACATTTCAGCTCACCCTCGTACGTACATACATACGCACTGTGCAGTGGTGTTAACGTTATTGTAGTTGTTTAGTTTTAGGTTATTCGCGATCGTGTGACACCTATTGTCAAATGTATGACAAGCATGAGCCTTTAGCAATCAGGTCTTTGCAGAAATCCATAGGAATACATTAGCTAAAATAACCTTCTCTTATTAAAGTCTGTGGGACGAAATGTGAATGAGATGAGGCCGTTAATTGTATTAAATCGAATGGCAACGTAGCCGTTTCCTTGTTCGCTCAAAGTGACGAATAATTCTTCCAGAAGAATGAATATTGAATTTTATGTTATTATTGCTGTTATTTTATTTTTTCATATTAGTCAAATTTCATGGCTTTTACTGAAGTACATTTAAACTCTAATTATTTTCAGTTAATACTAAATCAAAGATTATATTAGCCTTCGCTAAAAATTCAGTTTAATTACCTCAAAATAATTTAGCGATGTTTAAATAGGTGGATAAAGAAGCGTTTATAAAACAAAATGATGAAGAAAGCACACTGCCCTAAAACCAATTTGTTTAATTGGCACAAAACTGCAGTTTTATAAAGACGAGTTACATTCGTGTAAATTTTACCGTTGTATATTACTGGTTATTATTGTATTGATTCTAGAGAGAAGAAATGCAAATATCAATATCGGTGGACCTTGAGCTAGGAATGTAATGTGACATAACTAAATACTAGTAACCACTGTAGATATCACTCATCTTAGTTGTGCTTGACCACGGCTGGTCAAAGCCTAGTGACAACAGCGACGGCAAATACAACCACTAATCTTCATTCAATCATGATAAATTGATTTCTTTTGATGAGACTTAAACCATTGATTTGCAAGTGAAAGACAGAAAAAATGTGTTTAATAGAAACTAGAATACTAGCCACGTGGAATCCCGATAATCTTGATTCCTTAAATCACTATATTGCTAAGTGTTTGTAGCATTTGATACAACCTGAGTATTTTAGTATATTAAATACATAATTTAATTACAATCCAATGAGGGGGAAACACATCTTGAGCTAGTTTAATTTAAATATATATTGTAGAATAAAGATACTAAAGTTTTTATAGAATTACTTTATATTCTACTATCTATACATTTTTGTTTGTCGAGACGTGTGATTTAGTGTTACAATTTTAGTATCCTTAACTATGGTAAGAATTCGAACACACGAACGGAAACTTTAATATGAGTAACTTGAATGCTCAGTTCGAATGTTACGTTTAAAGCTACCTTCACTAGGGAATAAAATCGAAAAAATTATTCAACCCTTTTAACACAATGAAGCATGTTAGTGTTACACTTTACCAATTGCCTGTACCAAGCATTTTCGTAAGCCTGTCGTAAACATCCATGTTTGTTTCCATACGTTCTGTTATTCCTGCTTCATACATAATCGATAATATAAAGCTTTGCTTTCTTAAGCCCCAAGTTACGCTGGTGGTCGGAAAAAGTTGAAATTTTATCATATATAATGCATGGAAGCCAGAAAAATATGTCATGTTTAGCATATGTGATACACAAGCCAGATAAGAGGTTAAACACCAATAAATATACAATAAATTAAAATCATTTCTGAAACGTTTAAAATAATAGAAAACATTGTGAAACATCTTTGGATTTATAAACGTCATATTAGAAACGATATAAACTTGTATCAGCGATACAAAATTGTATATACTAAACTGACGAGAACAGTTGGATCACACATTGTTATAATTCAAAGTGGCCGTGCTAACCCTTATACTGAATCACTCCAGGAAACCCCCACACAAATTACAATCTCTAAAATTTTAGCGTGCCTGCTTCTTTGTTTGGTTCTCTTTCCGCTGTCAAACGAGGTTTTCCGATATATCGTAGCACTTAATTGCAGCCTGTTTTAAGATAATTTCATCTGACTGTTTCCTTTAATTCATGTCTTTACTATATTTTTATACCAGAAATTCAAAATGTTTTCAATATTTCAAAAACAAAAACAAGAAAATAAGAAAATACTGATATCACTTCGAAATAATGAAGTAAAATTGTTAAAAGTTTCTTTTCCGATACTTTATAAACAAGATTCAAGAGAGAAAAGGCTAGGCATTTTATAAATTTGAAAATAGAAGGGCATTTATATAATTTTAAAATGCACATGCTCCTGCCCACCGGTATAATGATTATAGTATAACAATTATAAATCGTATGGTAGGATTACAAAAATTATAATTATGAAAGATCTATCGTTGTATTACGAAACTCAGTAGCTACTTGCACTTTTATTCAGTAGGTATCCATATCATTGACGTCAATGTCCTTGGTTTGCCTTGTAATACGGTCGACTATGGATCAGTTCAATTGAGGTTAACATGAGGTTAAATATGACAATAACAACTACTACTACTACTACTACTACTACTACTACTAAAAGCCATACTAGCCAACGAAGTTTGTCTGTAAGGTGTCCCTCAAGTGCCTTGAAATAGCTAGCAAATTCCATCAAATCACTACTTATTCTCTCCAATAATATAAGGGTTCTTTGTAATACGAAATATATAAAGCAATGGACAGAGTTGAGATGTTTTTGTTCATGAGTCAGTTTAACCAGGCGTGACCTGTGAATCAAAATCACAGTAAAAACAAAAATAAATATCAGTTGCTAAGAGAGATGATTTGACTATAATTATACAGTCGGTATGTGTGTGTGTATGTGGGGGGGGGGGGGGGTAACATAATGTGAACTAGCAATCCTATCGTTCGCATCAAATGAAATACTGATTCTGTCGGTACATCAAATGAGATAGTGATTCTGTTAGCTGTCAATTTAAGAAGTTCGCTTTGCAACTGCATGAACCCGGGTTCGATTCCACTACACAGCATCTTGGATAAATGCTTTGCTAGGAGAATTTGGCAGATGGAAATTGTGCGGAAAGCCATTGTTTATGACTTAATCGAAAAAGTATGCAATTTATGAAATGATTAGAAGTTTCTATTGCTTTAAATTACATGCATTTCTATACTCATTCATAAATCACAATTTATAGGATAGTTGTCGTAAACGTAAAATAAACGTGGGTGATAAAGTTTACATTAGTTATCAACATTTTGGCTGTGGATTGATATGTTTTTAGAATTATCAGGTTTGAGTTATTTCAGAAGGGTCAGAAATCAATGTAAATCTATGCTTTCGGAGTGGAAGGATCACAATGAGATGTGGAGCGCAAAATCGTGCTGCGATATATTCGTACAACAATTAGCCATTGAAATAAAATAATTTATAATTGGAGAAAACTAAGTCACACACTGGCATACAAACAAGTGTACATATAAATGAGTGTGTGTGTGTGTGTGTGTGTGTGTACAAAGGAATCTCCCGTCGAAGACGACGTAGACAGTGTTTCACGAACGACCAGTACAAATGATTCGCTTATAATGATAGAATGTACGTGATGTACATTAGTGTACCCACTCCATCAAATCGACATTGCCCGTACTAGTGCATAAGTTTGCCACGCGGCAGATGTCGAAATGATTGTAGAGGAACGAGAAATGAAGTGTTTTTTTGAAGAAGACTTCATGCCACTCTACCCGGGAATCGAAACCACGATCTAGCAATTGTGAGTGCAACTGGCTGAACACAAGGCCATGCGAGTAAACGCGTTAAGGAATTCATCAATAATACAAGAAATAAAATATTCACGCTTTTCTCAAAGTATGCAGCCGGTTTTATTGGTTTCCTGTATTTAACATATGTTTGAGAGAAGGGAGAATAAATTGAAGTAAATTAAATGTCTTTCATGATATCCGTTCCTGTCGTTCTCCCGGCTTTTTGACTACAGGGTTGTATAAGTAGCAGTATCAGTTTCAGTAGAGGCAATTTTGTTCCTAACTCGCAATCCTGGTATTAAGGAATGGCTGTTAACAATATATACATACTTGTGTAAGTGTCTATTTATATATAGATAGATTATTAAGACTGCTATTCGCAATTTAGAACCGTACACACACACACACACACACACACACACACATATATATATATATATATATATATATATATATATGCCTGTATGCATGTATACATATATATACATACATATATATATATATATATATATATATATATATATATATATACATACATACATAGACAAATAGGTATAACTTATTCATGCATAATTTTAATTATTTTAATATAGTTAACCATAAATGTGGACGCCAATGCAGACATCTCTAAATGCCGCGAGCATCTTCAGCTTTTTTTTCGCTATTGCAGCATATTAATATAACTCGTCCCAGCAGAAGGTCGATGAATTTAAACAAATTACATTTGTTTAGGACTGCAAAGATCATTTTCCCTAGGACTGTGTTGTGCAAATTGATTTGATAATTCTCAAAAGTAAAAAGTTATGGCAGCGAACGATCTTTTGACCGAACAGCTCACAGCATGATAAGAATCAACGATATGCCCATTTTTCAGCGAATATTTTATTCAAGAAAATGTGAAATGCTATCTTCACGATGAAGCCAACACTTCTTCAATGAATCAAGATCGCTATTCGTCGAGTGATGGATTATAGAAAAAAATTGTTAGAATGAGACATTTAAAAAAAAAACTTTTCTAAGGTATATAATTTATGAAATAATAAAGTAATCTAACAATAACATTTTGAAAGGAAAAACTACAATATTAGAAAGTCATAAAATGACTTTCTAAAAGTATTCAATATATTCAATTCTTAATATGAATAACCTTCACATTGGTTATTCACTGAATACAAGACTAACTAAAAGAAACCGTCTTTTACAGTCCATTCATACACACACAAAAACAAACATATTTGAAATAATAATAACATATACATATATATATATATATATATATATATATATATATATATATATATATATATATATATATATATATATATATATATATAGAGAGAGAGAGAGAGAGAGAGAGAGAGAGAGAGAGAGAGAGAGAGAGAGACATATCCATACATACATAGATACATATATATATATATATATATATATATATATATATATATATATATATATACACGCATACATACGCGTTGAAAACCAACTAATATAAAACACTACTAATGGCAGGTTAATTTTACAAATTAATATATTTTCTTGAGATCTAGGAAAATGAACAGAATTAATTTCGCGTGCTTGTGCACACACGGCACATACACACGATCACGCACGCGCGCTCTCACATTCACATGATACTTATACAAGAAGTTTTTCTGTAACTTCGAAATTTTGTTTTTGTTCCCTCCATCAAATTGTCTGACGAATGCAACTAAGATGAAACTTCGAAGTCAATGTTATTCTTTTTTACCAAAGATGCCCTACACAATGGCATTGAGTAATATTTCTGTATTTGATTGTTCATATATTTTACTGAGCATAAAATGAACATGTATAAGCACATTCCAGTTTGATCCTGACGGACCAAATTTCCTCCTCTCTTGGATTCTCATCTCTTCTACCTTTATCTCGAGCCTTTGGTACCTCTCCGTATCCAATTTACCCTCACTTCACCAGGATTATCATTGGAACTTTACACCTTTCGGACTCCTCAATCATAGATCTTACTGTATACTGTTGTTGATTCATATATATATATATATATATACTCTTTTACCTGTTTCATTCATTTGACAGCAACCATGCTGGAGCACCACCATTATTCGAACAAATCGACCCCAAAACTTATTCTTTGTAAGCATAGTACTTATTCCACCGGTGTCTATATATGCACATATATACATGTATTATATATATATATATATATATATATATATATATATATATATATATATATATATATATATATATATATATATATTTACAAATATCAGTGTGTACATGTGTGTGCATATATATATTATGTGGGTGTGCATATATATATGTATGTGTGTATGTGTGTGTCGCTTATAATGTATCGGCCCCAGTACTTTTCGTAAAATCTGATACTTATTCTATCGATATCTCTCGGAGAACCACTAAGTTACAGGGACGCAAACAAAACAACGTCTGTCAAATGGTGGTATATTTCAAGGTGATGTCTTACCTCCATTAATATTTGTGTTGGTGGGCAGTGACACCACTCAGTTTGATGTTGCGAAAATTTTAAATAGCTTACGATTTGGGTAAAGGATATAGCCAAAGAAATTATCTCCCTTTCATGGACGGTATAAAGCTTTATGCGAAAAATGAGAAGTAGCTTGATAATCTTATACATATTTTCGCATTTTCTCAAGTGATGTAGGTATGGAATGTGGGACAGAAAAGTGCGCTATTAAGGGAATGAAACGAGGAAGATTTGAAAGACGCCAGGGAATTGAAATACAAAATGGGAAAACATGAAAGCGGTTGAGAAAGGACAGTGGTATTAAATAGTTGGAAATACTAGAAGCAGACGAAATAAAACATGAAGAGATAAAACAAATTACTAGTAGTGAGTATACAACGTGAATGAGAAAAATATTACAAAGTTGAAATCAAAAAATCTTATTGATGCATTAAATGCAAGAGCAGAATCGACACATAAAATCTTGACAGAAGCCGTTATCAATGTATGGAACCCGCCATCCGAAAGCTGATACCAACCTGCTGCACTTGAAGAGAGAGCGATATGAGAGGGATTTAATTGCTGTGGAAGAGTGTGTACAGAAAAAGTCTACTAGAAGTTTTATAGAACAACACAGAGAAATTATTAAAGGCAATTAATAAGGAACACCTGATCAAGTGTGGAATAAGGGGACAGGACAGATATGAAATGCAAAGAGAGTATGTTAAACAAATTGAAGAGAAACCTTTGCATGGTTACTTTTGGAAAGCCACTGTGGATGTATGGATGTATGTGGAACAAAGTCCTGGGCTTGGTTTAAAAAAAAGGAGAGATTAAAAAAAGAATCATGGAGCCTATTTATAGAAGTTCAAGATCAAGCGATATAAACAAACAACTTGAGAAAATATGTGATTAGGGAGGAGGTATCAGAAAAATTTAGAGTTTGTGGAATTTGAAATGAGACACTGGAACACATTGTGTCGAATGTCCAAAATTGGTATAGAGAAAATATAAGAAATGGAAGCATGATCAAGTTTTGAAAGATTTACACTGGAAGCTTTGTCAAGAATGTTGATTTGAACAAGACATAAAAATAATACAGAGATAAGGAATTATGTACGTTATCTACATTTGACGGATATTTTTCCTCATCTTGTTTGTTAACACAACGTTTCGGCTGATATACCCTCCAGCTTTCATCAGGTGTCTTGGGGAAATTTCGAACCTGGGTTCTTATTCCTAAGGTATTTTTCGACGTTATTATTTCGAACTCGAAATCATGAGTAGCCCGCGCTCTTAACCACTACGCCATATGCCCATGGGCAATTATGGAGTTGAATTTTAGGGCTTATAGATCTAATATTTTCCTAACCTTCCTTAATACCGGTTCCCATATGCTATTCATATCTGAACTCCGTCTGCTTAGGAGATTGTGTCCTG
>NC_142932.1:7347253-7374753 GCF_046866305.1 Octopus bimaculoides | reverse complement strand
ATACTAGTTTAATACCTTAAACTAGTAAATAGTAACTCTCCAAGAAATATTACAAATAGATTAGTAGAAAATATTTCAAAAATAATTTCTAATCCCTCAGAGAATGAGGAAATATTTAAACAAAATGTGGATTATTATAACATCGCTCTAAGTAAAGCGGGATATAAGCAAAAATTAAAATTCTATAGACTAGGTTTAAATTTGCAATAATAATATTAACATGGAAATAAACAAATACCGGAATGGAATAATTACAAATAGCACAGGGTATAAATCTTATGAGAATGATATAAGAAACAAAATTTCAGGATACAGGACACGTAAATGAAAGAAACACATATGTCTAGGATAGAAGCAGTAAGGAGATTATTAAAACAAATGATAATAAGTAAGCCTATAACAAAACACCATAACAAGAGTAATTATAACTATATGAATACAAGCCGAAACGGTACTCAAAACAACAAAACGATGGGATTTGAGAAGCTAAACGGTAATACTCCTAACACTTATGTAAAACACCTCATGTATAAGTGAAATGAACCCCCTTAAAATTATTCTAAGGACAATATAATATGGTTCTTGATTCCTTTTGCAAAACAAATTTAAACTACTATAGTGAAATTATTCTACGAAGCAGTATCTAAATATTTTTCTGAGAACAATAAATACCATAAAATTATAAACTTTCAGAAGTTAAGAACTGGATTTTGTACTTCTCGAAACATAGCACGAATTATAGCTACACAAAATAATAAAGGGTTAAATGATTTCTATAATGATATGGGTAAAGAATATATAAAGGAATTATTGAATAACCAAAATAATGAGGAATTTAATGGTAGATTGGGATACACAATAAACGAAGGAAGAGTAGTTACTCTTACAGGCTCCCCACTAGAATCTAAAAATATAATCATGAAATATGAAAAGGGTAGAGATAATAAACAATACTAATAGCAAAAACGATGATGGAAATACAAGCACTAACAATACAAATAGAGGAGAAAACGATATTAACATTATGATAGATGAGGAAAGCAATGCAAAAATGGATATTTTGATAGTTATGACTGCTAACATAGCAAATAAATATAATGCGATTCACTCGGGAGACATAGTATACAAGCAGAGCATATCTGGTAAGGAAACAAGGAATGCTCCTAAAAATAAAACCTGTGATTGTGTCAAAGACGATCGATGTCCATTAAGAATTTTTTTGTAGAGAGAAAGGTGTTATATACGAGTGTAAAGTAACCTCGGAGGGACAGATTACTATTATATTGGTTCTACTGAAAATCATATAAAAAGAAGGATAGCGAACCATGAAAACACCTTTAGGTATAGGAGAAAAGAAGTTAATACTAGTCTTAGTAAACTAATTTGGGCGATTAAGGATAAAAATAGGGAGTATACACTTAGGTGCGAAACAATTAGCCGGGCAAAATCTTGTATCTTTGGGAACAAAAGTTGTGAACTCTGTGTAGAGAAAATTTATCAAATACTTACTTCAAAACACACATTATTAAACAAGAGAGAAAGAGGTTTATATTGTGTGCATAATGTTAAATATTCATTTAATACATTTAAATAAATTGAAATAGAAATTAAATAGAAACTGTGTGGGTAATATAATTATACATAAGGACAATAAATATACCTTCGTTCATTTTAAATAGTTTTTGTCAAAGAATTAAATTTGATGTATAGGCTACCTAAGAATCTTACTGCCACACTATTAATTAAACTGACAAATAATGTAGGAACCCAAACTATCAACTAATATATCTAAATAAATTATACTAGCAATAAGAGAGGAAAGATATTTTTGTCTATTAATAAAGTTAAAATATATATTTTTGTTTATTGAATTTAAATAAATTTAATCTAAATAAATACTGTATAAACAAAACAATATCTCAGTTCCTAAATATACTGCCTTTATAATTAAATAACTCAGGTAGAAATAAAGCAGTGTACATTATAAAATAAGTATCATCTAAACCATTGATTAAATAGACAAGTATAAGTAAGAACACAAACTACAAAGATATATATCTAAATGAGAAATTTATATTAGTAAGAACTAATATAACTTTTACAATAAGAATAAAAAATAAATTAATGAGTAAAAGGTAGCAAATAAGCACATGCCAAGATTTATAGGTTACCAATAAATAGGAACATATAAATATATTGTGAACATGATAGATAGAACAAATGGTGAAGAGAGGTCTATAAACCTATTCAGATCCACTGGATAGAGATAATGGCAAATGACCAACTTGAAGAAGCTGATTTGCACCACTAAAATGGGGGAATAGTAACTTGACTTAGTTCTTCTGAACTATAGCTATCCTTTGTCCAGTAAGGTCGAAATCAGCCCCTAGCTATTTTTACAAGGGAATCCAAAATGCACAGGCTACAATTCATCTTGAATGAACTGTCCATAGTTAGGATGTCTGAAAAAATAATGGTCAATTTTTACTTTGAGAAACTTTTGCTCTGACAGAGGTCTTGGCTCTTTCAAATTCATAAGGCAATCAAATTGCATAAATATGGATTTAAGTAATTAAAATTGAAAGGCGCGCAGGCAACATGAGTTGAATATTGTTATAATAAATACCTTGATTATTCTGTGTACGCTTTCGGCATTTTCTTTGCATTCTCTCTCTCTCTCTCTCTCTCTCTCTCTCTCTCTCTCTCTCTATATATATATATATATATATATATATATATATATATATATATATATATATATACATATATATATATATATATATATATATATATATATATATATATATATATATATATATATATATATACATACATATATATATATATATATATATATATATATATATATATATATATATATGTAGGTATGTATGTATGTATCTATGTATGTATATATGTATGTATGTGTGTATATGTATATATATATATATATATATATATATATTTATATATATATATATATATATATATATAGGAAGTGAAAAGTTATGGTCGGTTATAGATTGAGTATTGGTTTAGCACCAAAGCGCATAGCTGTAGAGGCGACTCGTCAGCCTGAAATGGCTGAAGCTGCATAACCTTTCCTATACTGCTAAGCGCTTTATAGATCCGAAAGCTTTAGAGTTGCTTCTTGTTTGGATATATGAACAACTAACCACACACACACACACACATATATATATATATACACACACACACATACACACATACATATATATATATATATATATATATATATACATATACATATATATATATATATATATATATATGATATGATATACGTATATATTTATAAAATTCTATGTACACAAATATGCATAAGTGTGGGCGAGACAAAGAGAGAAATAAAAAGAGATAGGCGCCAATTACATTGTTACATTTGGGAAAAATTAAACTGAATTAACCTTATAAATTAAACCTATAACCTGTTGTTATTTGTCTATATCTCACTCTTCTTTCATTTTCCAAAGCAGTTAACGTGTGTTTATTGTATCAAAAATAAATATTATTTTGGAGGAACAATACGAGAGAATAACTAGTTTGGAAAATTGGAAAGAGAAGTAAAATATAGACAAACAACAACTGGTGATCGTGTGTGAATGGCTTATCAAATGTGACACTTCCTCAATTTTACAATGATAGTTTCATCACACAGTTTCACATTCTTGAAAACGAAATTCAATACACACTTTAATATATATTTTGGCTTATTCAATATTGTAAATAGAATGTAGTTAACATCAAGCGTCTTTTGCTTTAGAAAGGTCTATCTTTATATTTATTTTATCATGTGTTCCTAATGTATACGTACTTACATATATACATACATGCATTCATACATATAAGTGTGTATGCGCGCGCGCGTCTGTTTGTGTGTGTGTGTGTGTGTGTAAGTGCGCAATTGCCTCTACGTGTCTATGTACGTATATACATACACAGTTATGCGTACGTGTTAGATAGAAAGAGGTGGAGAGACAAGAGCGAGAGAGAGAGAGAGAGGAGGGAGAGTCAAAGAGAGAGAGAGAGAGAGAGAGAGAGAGAGAGAGAGAGAGAGAGAGAGAGAGAGACATGACAAACAAATCTCTGGGTCGCGTACATGGAATGTCGATTCGTGTATCAATAACAGTTGGTATTACTGTGTTCTTTGAAAAAAAAAGAAATGTTGCACCAGATGCTGAAAGGAACTGCAGTGCAAACTAAATTTGCAGCACAAAGACAACTTCCTGAGTGACAAATATACAAGCTTCAAGACAGAAAAACACTCATTCTTTTCCTATGATTCTTAGAAGACATTTTAAACAGAAACGGCAACTTGTGTATCACTATTGAATGTGTTTCCTTCTCTTTCAGAAGTGAAAGTTCATCTGTTTATCACAAGATTTCAATGTGTTACATTGTCTAATGTTTTTATGATTGTAGTATAAATACTCATTTATTGAGTCAACAAGATTATTTCTAAGTAGCAAGCAATGTGCTAGAAATGGCATATACAATCTCCTCCTATCAAACCATAATGTCTTTAAAAATGGACAAATTAATATACTTAACGATAAATTATTTGCAAGACTCACAGAAATGTTAGTGATGGGTTTCCATGTCAAGGGCATGATGTGTGGTCGTGTATAATTTACCTTTGCGCATATGTTTATGTGTCAGGGCGCGTGATATAAAGGTTCAGGTTTTGCAGTCAGGATCATGAGATCGTCGTTTTACTTCGTGGACCAAGTGGTGTGCTGTGTTCTTGAGCAAAACACTTCACTTCACGTTGCTCTTCGATCAGTTCGCGACCTGACACGTACTACACTGTGCACTTGCTCAGGAAACGTCAATTTATTGGAGGCAGGGAGTTAATGTACAGCACAAACATTTGATCATTGCAAATATTTTATCAGTAAGCAAATGTTGACCTCGAAGTTTGCTTAGTGGGTGCTAACCCAGGTTCAAATCTTTTTGCCATCAAGGTGTTATTGTTTTTTTTACTTATTTATTTTTGCTCTTTGTTCTTTAAGAAGAAAGGTAGCTTCAAGCTACTTTTTACAAATCACTTTTGACACACTGTTTTCTAAACCTAAGAAAAGTAAGTAGGGGCGCAAATTTGATTTTGAAATATTTTAAGAGGTGCGCTTGCATCCACTTCACCCTATGTTCCCCGGCCCATGATTACACAAAAAATAATTTGCGCAGGATGTTCAACAAGAAATTGCAGAAAAGTCTTTCTCAGACTGCAAGGGCTATCATGGATAATGAAAAGTATGTGTAATGCATCTTTAGGCTCAACATACCTAAATGTGAGTGTCTATCTGGATTGTGTTTGCAGATGTGTAGTGTTGTGTGTGCTCAGCAAATTAAATGCTGCTCTCCAGTAGGGACATGTTTGTGTGCATTAAAAAGGCACGTATATATGCTCAAGCAAGAATGTGGTCCTTAAAGAGAAACAATCATTTTGGATAGAATGAATTCCCCACATTTGCTTTTTTCATTTCTTTTTATTTTTATTTATGTTTTTCTTATTCAGCCAGTATTCCTAGAAGGGAACGTTACCCTAAAATGTCTTCTTTTTTTTTCTAAGGAGGCCTGGTCATTCAAGAAAACGAAATGACCGAAGAAGTATTATGCATATGTGTGAATGTTTTCGCGAGAAAATCGTGTGCATTTGTATAAGTAAATGTGTGTATGCGTCGTGCATGTACGTTTTTGTGTGTCCATGTGTTTGCTTGTGGATAAGTGTATGTGATTTTTGTTGACGACCAAAGGAAGAGAGTGTAGAGTCGTGAGTGCATTTTGGTTTGAATAGCCGAAATTGAAGAACTGAATATCTGTGAATACGCGTGAAGTGTATGCTAGTATAAGTCTGTGTCTGGGTATGTATGTATGTATGTATGTATGTATGTAT
Organism: Octopus bimaculoides; assembly: GCF_046866305.1. Lineage (NCBI taxonomy): Eukaryota > Metazoa > Mollusca > Cephalopoda > Octopoda > Octopodidae > Octopus > Octopus bimaculoides. The sequence goes on along the minus strand of NC_142932.1, from coordinate 7,368,836 downwards.
GTATGCATATGAGTGTCGTTACATTCGCACACGTGACAATGCATTTGTAACTTTTTCTGTATAAACAAATGAGGGAGTGAATAGCATAAGCGGCGTATTTGTGCAAACGGTGCGCTTTTGTTATTGTATGTGCAACCAGGATCAGATACATGGGAGTGTTGGTTCTCGGAGTATATTTAGGGGGATGATGGGTGGTTCTATTTACTATTAATTTCCCTATCTACGGACTGCTTGCCGTTTCCAGCATTTCGTGCAGTTTTGTAACAAGTGAGAGGCAATTGTAATCCTTGTATACACAGGCATACACGCTTATACAGGGGTTGGACAAAATAATGGAAACACTTTAAATTTCACACAAATTTATTTTAATATGGGGTAGGACTGCCCTTGGCAGTAGTTAAAGCTTGAATTCTATGAGATATAGACTCGTACAAAGTTTGAATTGTTTCCAAAGGAATTTTTGTCCATTCTTCAGCTAAAACAGCCTCCAGCTTTTGTAGTGATGATCGTGGAGGTTATCGACTCCTTACTTTCTTCCTCGATGCAAGATTTGTATCTTGTGTTTCCTAACTTGTTTGTTCTCCAGGCTTCTATTCTGCTGAGATCTTGTCTTAGTCTTCACTTTATTTTGTAGTCTTCTTTTCCACATTTGCTCTTTTTTAATCTTCCCCTGTAAGATATCTAATCTTCTGGTGACTACCACCCCTCCTGCATAGATCAGTAAGTCAGTGTCTTCTATATTTTTAGTATCTATCCCACTGATAATATAATCTACTTTCCTAGTCATTCTCCGTAGCTTCCTTATGTTGGTGCCTTTTAATGCTGGCAATCTTTTTCTTACTTCTTTACTCATAATTTCCTGTAACTCATCTAAAGATTTCTGATCTTCCTCACTGAAGATTCTGTTGTATGAATTATTATTATTGTCGTTGTTATTATTATTATTAATGTTATTATTGTTGTTATTATTCTGAGAGACTCTCGGATAGTTCTTAATTACCGGTCATTCTTTACTTGAAAGCAGGCAATATCAAATCGATGTCCGTTAGCCTGTGAAGTCATACATGTTGGAGCTTCGTAAATTATAAGTGTTTAATCAAGCATTTCGGTTGGTTGTAGCCCGTTCATTCCAAATTTTATTTAACAAGTATTTTGCTTGCGTTGTCTGGATCTTGGTGGTAACATTTCGCGTAATTTCACCCATTTTTGGCGGGTGTAAGAATAGTTTTGCATTTTTGCATTTTTGGCGAAGACAGGATTTTGCTCATTGTTTCAATTTTAAGAAGTGTCGGAATACGAAAAAATAATTATAATCGACCAAGAGCAGTGTTCTGTTGACTCCGACCAAGAGCAGCGTTCTGCTGAAACTCCAACAACAAGCACAGCCGAAGATGGAATGAATTTCTTGCCAAAGAGAAATATAATTTCCTCTTGTTTCTATGACTGTCAGACGGGATTGTCCGTGGTGCACGCCGAGCGACGAAACCGTTCTGCATGCACTCGTTCAGTGTCCGGCAATTACTGACTTGTAGAGTTATGTCAAACAGTTGTTGTCGCGTGTGGGACCGATCCGTCTGTTGTCCGAGTCCATAGTGATGATTGTCCCGCTGCCCTCCTTTAATCGGGCAGGCAAGGTAGTTTTCCTTTGTCTGGTTGCTGTGGCGAAAGAGGTTATCTGGTGGATGATGCTGACAAGAATGAGGTCAGAGACATTCTTCAATAGTAAAGCCCTCGTTTCACTTGAAAAGGAAAGTGAGGGTACAGAGGGAGGTGCTGTCCTCCAGTGAATTTATGAAAAGGTGGGTGAAAGTGGGGAACATGGCAAGACTGGATGGTACTACTCCCAGTGTAGATCTATGAGTAGGAGGAAAGGAGTTGGAAAAGGTATTTGTCAGTGGTATTCAGGAGGATCTTAGATGGTGGGGTTTCTCGATGAGGTCCTCCTGTATCAGGAGAACCCCTCCCCATTACAATTCTTTCATTTTTCTTATTGCTATATATTGAGTATACTTCACTTCTTTTAATGTATACTGTATATACTTTTTTTCATTCCATTATATATAAAAACCACACTTTATCTCTGCCTTTGTATTGTCCCCCTCATCTTTCGCTCATTATTATTATTATTATTATTAAGGCGGTGAACTAGGATATACATACATACACACATACGTACAAACACACACACACACACACACACACACACATATATATGTATGTATGTATGTATGTATGTATGTATGTATGTATGTATGTATATATGTATATAACCTGGAAAAATGCAAGCAAGAGAAATAATATTCTTAAGATTACAAACACAGAAAAGTCCATGACAAGTTACTACACTTGGAAAAGTTCAGGCCAAGATATTACATCTGGAAAAGTATTGAACAAGAACATTTTTCGTTAATATATTGCAGCTAAGGATAGAATTTGAAGTAAAATATTTAGAGCTAGAAAATTTTAGCCTTTCTTAAAACTAAAAAATTATTACTTCTATTTGTTGTTACTTGTTACATCTATTAAAAATAAAAAGTAACTCAAAATATTTTTTGCACTTTAAAAAAATTCAGATTTTAAATTAATTATTAATTAGAAATTTAAAAATAGATTATAAAAAATAGTAGTCGTACATAATTAGTTAGTACAATAAATAGAATAATACAAAAATTAGTTATGTATTACAGTAAAATCTATTTATGACAACAACTTCACAGTAACATTGGAGTTATTGCCTAAGCTATTGTCAATTCTTCACATTTTTAATCTTGACCCAATGTCTACTTTTTACATAATGAATTTGCCTACCATATATAGTATTCTATTTTGCATAAAACTTTAGCTATGTTGGTACTTCTGGCTCCTATTTTCTATCTATCATTAACAAAATGATATTACCTTTTTTAACTATAATGTTTCTTTCTAAATTAAAATCAAATCATTTTTAATATTTGAAGTTTATCTTTTACTACAATATTTTAAGTTTACTACAATATTTTCATATTTTACTTCACAACTTTTTTCATAAAAATTATGGTTGCATGGGACAAACACTACGAATATCCTCAAGTTTCCTTCAATCATTGAAGCTAAGAGAAATATATCTTGATTTTAATGTTATTTAGATCTAAACCTGATTCGAAGCGTTACTTACTCTCCTATAACTTTGCTACCAATGTTGATGTAAACTTTGTTCTACTGGACCAATTATCAATTTTCTATGCCAAAATGTAACTAGGGACCACTCCTCTTGAAAAATATTAACAGGCGTAGGAGTGGCTGTGTGGTAAGTAGCTTGCTTACCAACCACATGGTTCCAGGTTCAGTCCCACTGCGTGGCACCTTGGGCAAGTGTCTTCTACTATAGCCTCGGGCCGACCAAAGCCTTGTGAGTGGATTTGGTAGACGGAAACTGAAAGAAGCCCGTCGTATATATGTATATATATATATATATATATATATATATATATATATATATATATATATATATATATATATATATATATATATATATATATATATATATATATATATATATATACATGTATGTGTGTTTGTGTGTCTGTGTTTGTCCCCCGACCATCGCTTGACAACCGATGCTGGTGTGTTTACGTCCCCGTAACGAAGCGGTTCGGCAAAAAGAGACCGATAGAATAAGTACTGGGCTTCCAAAGAATAAGTCCTGGGGTCGATCTGCTCGACTAAAGGTGGTGCTCCAGCAGGGCCGCAGTCAAATGACTGAAACAAGTAAAAGAGTAAAAGAGTAACTGAATTACTGACAAGCTCTTAACGATGCTGAGTGTGTGTAAATTGCGGCCTTAAAATATATATATATAATATTAGCTGATTTTAAAACTCTGAGAGAGATTCACATAGTAACAGTACTAGACAGTAAAGGCTGTTGCCACATTTTACGTGGCTGTTCTATGCAGAACAAATGTTACTGTATTTTAACCCAAGGAAAACATCTGTTCCTGCTGTCTAACGTCATACAACCTGTGTCTGTTTAATTGTGAGTAAAGGAGAGAACCACTCTCACTCCAGCAAAGCAAAACCAGTGCTAGTTTCTGGATTCCTTCTCGTCCTCAGTACTGGACGTTTGCTTGCTAGAGATGGCAGCTATTCGTCGTTGCTAGCAATATATAAACAAAGGAACGACTATCAGTCGCTGATCTTGTAAAAAGCTAATGGAGTTGGTGCAAATCCCTAGGAGAGATTCACATAATAACAGTACTAAACAGTAAAAGCTGTTGCCAAATTTTACGTGGCTGTTCTATGCAAAACAAATGTTGTTATATATTAACCCAGGAGAACATCTTTTTCCGCTGGCTAACGACACACGACCTGTGTCTAGTACTGAGAACGGGAAGGAGCATAGAAAATAGTCTGCTAATTTTGCTCTGACGGAGTGGGATTGTTTCGTTCCTCGCTCACAATAAAACAGACACAGTGGGAAAAGATGTTTTCCTCAAATTACAATATAGGAACATTTGTTCTGCATAGAACAACCACGTATAATGTTGCAACTGCCTTTACTCTGTGTGTGTGTGTGTGTGTGTGTGTGTGTGTGTGTGTGTGTGTGTGTGTGTGTGTGTGTGTGTGTCTGTGTCTGTGTGTGTGTGTGTGTGTAGATAGATAGATAGATAGATAGATAGATAGATAGATAGATAGATGGATGGATAGATAAATGGATGGGTATCGGAATTTGCAGAAATGTTAAGAGAACATTAATAATCTCTAACATTTAAAAAATACAACCAATAAGCATAAATCAAAATACTGATGATACTCGTTATATTTTTCTTTGTCTATTCTAAGATGACTTTTCTTTTCTTTATCATTGTTTATTAATCTTGTTAATTATGAACCTGATACCTGCAAGAAAAACCTAAAGCTCACTGGGTTAATTAATTAATTCAGAATTCCGCTGCCAAGTTGCTTTTTCTCCAATTGCATTCAAAATATACCCTCTCTCCTTCTTTCTTATGTATGTGCGTGTATGCCTATATTCACATAAATACATATAGATATAAACATACATTTGTGTGTGTGTGTGTGTGTGTGTGTGTGTGTGTGTGTGTGTGTGTGTGTGTGTGTGTGTGTGTGTGTGCGTGTGTGTGGCGTTAGCAAAGAAACTAATTTTGCTTTTTGAGTGTGAAATAAAAGTCATTTTTTTTCATACAAATAATAAACTTTAATCAATTATATATTTTCCATCTTGTTCGATGACCTTTGCCGTATTTCTGGCAAGTTCATGATTCCGCGCTCATAGAATTCCTGGTCCTTATCAACCAAAAACTGAAGCAAGTACGATTTCAGGTCATCGTCATTATGGAAAGCTTTACCATTCAAAGAATAATCTGGTGGTTCAAGGTCAGGGCTATATGGTGGATGTGACATCACTTCCCAACCAAACTGCAATAATTATTTACGGGTTAGCAAAGACATGTGTGGTCTAGCGTTGTCATCGAACACGATTCCTTTACGATTTGCCAGTTCTGACCGTTTTTCTTTGATTGCTACGTTCAGTGTCATTAGTCGTTGACAGTAAACATCTGAATTGATTGTTTGGTTCCCTAGAAAGGACTAAAAAAAACACCGTGGTTATCCCCCAAAATTGACAGCATTACCTTTTTAATGCAACTCAGCTTTCGATGTGATTTGTTCTGGTTCATTACACTTGGACCATGATGGTTTTCAATTGATGTTATTGTAGACAATCCATTTTTCATCACCAGAGATGATTCAGTTCAAAAACGGTTGATTTCATTGCGATTGAGATGGATATCTTAAATATTGATTCAATGTGTTAAGTGAATCTCTTTCAATTTATGTAGAACGCAAATATCGAGCTTCTTAATGAGTCCAGTTATGTCAATCTGATTCACTTATAGCTTTTATTCGGTCATCATCAACTTTAGTAGGTCGACCAGAATGTTGGTCATTTTTGAGATAAAATACTCCACAACGGATTTTTTTCAGCCGTTTCTGTTAAGTAATCAACATCATAAACTTCACATACCTCTTTGTGAGCCTCAGCAGCTTTTTTGCCTTTATAGAAATAAAAAAGCAAAATATGGTGAAGACGTTGGTTTTTGCACTCCATGTTAAAATTAACAAGGAACTGACAGCTGTAACCAAATTACGGACAATTTGCTTCTAAAGTAAACGAAACGTAATGGTTATCAAATGCGAAACGGTAAAAATCATAACATTAAAAAAACTCATTCAAAAAAATCGCAACTCTATTTGCGAAAAACGATCTTACCTTTTTGGCAGCCCAATATATATATATATATATATATATATATATATATATATATAAGAGAAATATGTTACAAAAAGAAAATAGAAACTACACGTGCAAATGTAAGGGGAAACTAAGTAGAAAAAATCGAAAATGCACATTGGTAATCAAAAAAAGTAAAGGCTTTATTATGAAAAGTAACAATAGATATATACAATTAGATGAACTGAGATAAGAAGAAAAGTAATAAAAGTCATTATTGTGAACTGTTAAAGAGATTCAAAGGCATACCGGTTTCGTAAATTACTGTTCACTGGCTTTGAATGCACACCGATTACCGAATAGTGTCGGGTCTATTAATCCTTGAGTAAAAAGATTATGCGTAAGGGAAGTAAGTAGTTCTGGATCTGGTGCAATTAGGGTAGATATAATACTGTAATATGAATGGTATATGGGATGTATGGGGGTTAGTGGTATTAAGTGAAATGTTATTATTGTTCTGTATTGTTGTGGAAGATATTTATTGATGAAAGTTGCCTCTTTAGTCAGTCTTTGTTGTACTGAGGTGTTCTGTGAACATTGATAGAAGGGGAAAATTAGGAAATTAGGATTAAGGTTCCTAGCACATCTCTCTATGTGGTCACTGACCTGTATCTGTCTATATTGTGGGTGGCGGATTTGTTCTTTGTGGAGAGTGGTTCTTCGACGGAGAGATATTCCTGTTTGGCCAATATACTGATTACCGCACCCTAAGCAGGTAATAGCATACATTAGATTTTCCGAGGCACAGGTGTAATACAATCCACCTTTGTACAATTTCACATAATTTATCTTCTTCTTCTTCTTCTTCTTCTTCTTCTTCTTCTTCTTCTTCTTCTTCTTCTTCTTCTTCTTCTTCTTCTTCTTCTTCTTCTTCTTCTTCTTCTTCTTCTTCTTCTTCTTCTTCTTCTTCTTCTTCTTATCTCCTATGAGGATGGGTAGATTTTGGATGATACTGTTGATGGCTTCATTGTTTCTAGGGTTAAGTGTGGAGACGTATGGAAGTATTTTTAAGTCTGGTGTAGTATTTCGGTTGACTTCCCTTAATGTTCGTATTTTTATTTCCTTTGCTTGTTTAATACCATCATTTATTAATTATATTGGGTAATGTCTTTTGATTAGTATTGATCTGAGTTCAAGGAGTCTTCGTTCACGATTCTAGGTGTTGGAAACTATGGAACAGATTCTTTTCGCTTTATAGAAGATGTCTGTTTCGATGTGGTTCTTGACTATTTCAATTAGGACGTCAAGAAAAGGGAGTTATTTATTGCTGTGCTCCATGGTGAATTGTCTGTTGTTATTGATATTGCTGAGCATTATATATATATATATGTATATATATATATATATATATATATATATATATATATATATATATATATATATATATATATATATATATATATATATATATATATATATTCACAAGTATATACGCATATATACTGACCCCAAAAATACCGGACCGAATCTGGTACGGTATGGAAACGTATCCAATTTGTGTATCATACGAGTATGAAGTAACTTACATAATCTCGTATTCATTAAATTATATCTATCTATCTATCTATCTATCTATCTATCTATCTATCTCCCTTTATATATATATATATATATATATATATATATATATATATATATATATATATATATATATATATGTATGTATGCATGTGTATGTGTGTAATATGCATATATATAAATATGCACATTCATGCACATATATATATATACGTGTATATACATACACACACACATATTTTCCCCTTGTCATTGTTGACATGGCTTTCATCAATTTTCAGTTGTTCATAGAATACATTCAGACCAAGGTACCTCGTATTCAGATGAGTTGTCATGTGCACCGAGAAACACATGCACTGTAATTATCTCTCAAGCAAGTACCGCGTACATGTATATATATATATATATATATATATATATATATATATATATATATATATATATATATATATATATATATATATATATATATATATAGATGAATATATGCATATTGATGCATATCGATTTGTTTTATTAACTAAGATGTACGTCATTAACTGCGGTGCATTTTGTAAACTTTTCTCGTTATTGAAACATTTTCGTTGATTATATTAATGGTATTCCTCTGTGTTTTATTGTTGTTACATGCACAGCAATGATTCTCTTCTTTACTGCACTTTTCCCTTTATCTCCCCCCTCCCTATATTCTCTTAATATATCTCAAGCAACTGTTACCGATTCTTTCAGTGGCAGGTAATTTGCAGATGAATATATGCATTTTGCGAAACGTTGATGCGATGCGAGATTTTATTTTTATTTCATCTAAGAAACAAACACCTTTTATACAATCCACCTTTGTACAATTTCACATAATTTATCTTCTTCGTCTTCTTCTTCTTCTTCTTCTTCTTCTTCTTCTTGTTCTTCTTCTTCTTCTTCTTCTTCTTCTTCTTCTTATTATTATTATTATTATTATTATTATTATTATTATTATTATTATTATTATTATTATTATTATTATCATTATTATCATCATCATCATCATCGTCATCGTCATCGGCATCGTCATCGTCATCATCATCAACATCATCATTATCATCATCATCATCATCGACATCATCATCATCATCATTTTGTTATCATTATTGATGATAATAATAATAATAATAATAATAATAATAATAATAATAATAATAATAATAATAATAATAATAGCAATTTTTGCATTAGCATTCTTTTTCGTTGATCATGTTTTAGATATTACTTCCTACTTGTAGTTGCTGTTGTTCTGTTTTTGTTGCTAAATCTATATATTATTATCATCTTCATGTAAGCTCTTTGTCACGAGAGAACGATAATGGTCTAGACTCTTCCAATAATAAAGATTCTATTTCTATAACTTGGAATAATATATATTCTTCTGAGAATTCCCTTTGGCTTTGTTCCAAAAACATATATAACAGAATCAAAATCGAAATCGAATAGAAGAATATGTTTCTTATATTTGAGAGTAAATAGCTAGTGTCCACTATCATAGAACCGTATTACCATAACTATCTCTCAGTGATATACAACAGAGTAATTGTGGCTCCATTGAACTAAAACCAAAACCAAATTATACTCCATCAAATCTAAAAAGAAGGAAACGTATACATACTTGCTGGAAATTCCGAATGTAGCAGTTGAGTATATTATGGACAAAACATCTGTCATGTTTACGATTGAACAAAAGCATTTATCCCAAATACAAGAGGCATATATGAAAACAGTACACCAACGACGTGCGAGAGACTATGATTTGGAGGGAGGGTAGGTGCAATACATTCACTAATGGTTTTAGATGCGTATGTAGCTGTGAACAGATATAATCACCGTCATCACTTGCTCAACTCTGGCCCTGCAAAGCATTCACGGTGTGAAAGCTGAGTTGGAATGATCGAGTAGGCTAAAGCAACGTAAAAGGATTTACCAAAATTCAGGAACCCACTAAACTTGGTGATTGTGAGCCGAATACCGTAATTCATTAGCAATAATGACAGAATGGCCACAGTTAACAGTTGAATTCTTTGTATAATAACCTACATCCATCCATGTCTACTTCAAATCAGCTGACCAGCCCACACATACGCTGACCTCTGCTGTACACGAATGTTTAGATAATTTTCATATAGTACATAAATAACCTATTTAGTGCCATATCTGATGATCCGTAGAAAGACAGCATCAGCATATAAACCAGGTATATCAGGTTAAATCTACACTGATGCTACGAGAAAAGTTCTAGAAAATGTTCTTCAATAAGAACGTGACACTCATATATCTTTCAACAGCACACATGCATATTGACTCCTTATAAAACATATATTAGCAACAGAAGCAGTATTAATACCGCAAAGTAATATTTACCTCCCAGTTACACGTAGGTGTTCTGTTAGAACAAGCTATAAAAACAAAATATACTTTATAGTTTCTTCTAACCGAACATCCAGGACAAAGTTAGGGTAAATATTACTGAGTCATTACCTTCAAGAAACAATCTCATAAGTAATTCCTATTAATCTGGGACACTCACAACCCCTGCAACATAAAAGAAAACATTTCAAAGAATTGGCTTCGTATTCAGCGTCAGGAGATACTGCAGTAGTACTCAGCCACTGACACTCTATAACGATCAATATAACACCAGAATGGAATACTGTCCCCTATCTGGAACGACTCTATGGTTGCACATAAAAACCTTGTACGCCAGTTTAAAAAGAAAGTAATTTAAGAAGTTGGCAAAAAATCACTCAGAAACATACTGCAGCTTCTAGTTCAGAGACATGCTATTTCTTCACTTTGCCCATTACGCCACTACTACATTGGTTTCTGTTTCTCAAAACAAGTTAGATGTATACCATTCTCATTCAAGCGCAATCGAAAAACTTGCCTTTCATCATCTTATCAACAATACTGTCTCACGATCAGGTTCCGAGACAAGCAATTTTTCAAAATATTCCACCCATAAGAACAGACTTCAGGAATTTTCCATATCTATCATTTTTCTCTATACCTACACACACACACACACACACACACACACACACACACACACACACACACACACACACACGCACACACACACACACACACACACACACACACACACATATATATATATATATATATATATATATATATATATATATATATATATATATATATCGATATACTGATGCTCAAACTGTCGTCTGTCTCTGTCAACATATGCAATACATAACCCAGGGCATAAAGCTATATATACAAAATAAAATTAAAATACATGAACAATTCAAAATTTCATAATTCGATTTTCATATTACATCTCCCTGGTAATATTTGAAGATATCTTTCAGTTTCTTTCTTTATTTGTTTGTCTGTCTGTCAGTCTCTCTTTTCTTTCTTTGCCGAGTAGCGACGACAATATATTTTAAAATAGAAAGAGCAAGGCGTTGAAACCTTTCCCAAAGAAATAATGTTTTAAGATCTAATGCAATGAATTAGATTTACTTGAGTGGCTAATCAGTGTTGCTGTCTCTGTAACAATATCATAGAGTAAAAATAAAAATATAATAATTTCATCCTAGGAAACATGTCAGATATTTAAATAACACAATACTACAGCAACACATATTGTAACGCCATAGTAACTTCATCTCCATATTCCAGTTTCACACGCATGCATGCATACATACATACATACATACATACATACATACATACATACATACACACTGCCTAAATACCAATCTTCAGAAATTAAGCTTCTCAAAACAAGAAAGGAGAAAGCTTATTCGAAGACTACAGATCCAATCCATCACTGGAATTGTAAAACTCTGTAAAACTTTCCAGAAGTTTATCATTTCAATATATATGAGCATGTCTAGATATGCAATTATATGCATGAGAATACATACATAAAACATATAAATCTACATATACATACATACATACATACATGCATACATACATACATACATGCATACCTACATGCATACATACAAACAAAAAGAACCTGTTGTTGATGTTGAAATTCCAATGTCCAGCTTCTCAACTGTCAATTCTTGTCTCTCTGTGAGAAGGTTCTGTTGTATGCTAGAAGTGAATCCTGTAGATTCAGGTTCGAATCAATATGAAAATCCACCTTTTTCTTTCCAAATAAAACATTTTCTCAACAACTCTCTCCTCCATAAGGAAAAGAATGTTTCTCAGAAATTTTCTAATACAACAACAAAGATAATACAGTCACCATCATAAACAAAACATAGAAACATCAAACACAATGCAGATGCATCATACATCAAGCAAGTAATATCATGTAAATAATAATAACAATAAAGTTCTGAATTTTTCAGTTCAGGAAGTGCATTAGCGAGAACATTGTCTCTGCTCTTAAAAGTTAATTCATCGTCCTGTGTCCCATAACCTTTTGACAGCTGTAATATTTCCTTTCCATGCATTTAAATACTGAACAACAGATGCGACAGAAACGGTAACAGCTATGACTATTTCAACCTCAACATTTGGTGCCAGAGTGCGACAAAAATAGAAATAATCAGAGTATTATTCCTCTGGATGATCCACCATGTAAATGTAATCATTTCTTTGTTCGTCATCTTTTAAAATTTCATAAGCACATGGTATCGTCTGGCACACCAACGTAGCTGTGGCTTTCACTTCTTCTTTCTGCATCGTTTCAGTTTTCACGGAATTCATCCGATGCGGATGTTGCTTAACAGCATCACCTCACGATATTAGTTTGGCGAGAGACACCCGGAAATAAATGTGAGAAATCTGGCAATTGAGTTTTCTGCTCAATGAACAAATGCAAGAATTTCTCATCAAGATGAGACAATACATTAGTATTGGTTGATTTAAGCGAAACACTATCACTACGGACATTAAATGTAGCATTGCTAACATCATCATCAAAATGTTCAAACTTGTCTTCATGACACAACCCTTTTTCTTGAAATAGCAACAAGGCGAAACCTTATTAGACTCCTCGAAAGAAATAGTCTTATCAGCTAATTCTTGCAATTCAGCATCGTTACGCTGTGCATTAATGAGATACTCCCTAGAAGGAGCGTGGTCACCTCCTAACACACTATCAGATTTATCAAGAATACTTGCAGATACGTCATCAGCCTCTATATCATAAACAGAATGATCCATGAAAAGATGGATCATTCGCCTGAGAAGTCCTAGAAGAAATGTCCTCCGACATTGAACAAGTCACTGCATAATGAAAAATATCAGGTAAGTTCTCCTCCGACTTTCCTGCAATAATGGAACACTCTGGAGAAACAGTGACAACAGGATCAGCTCCAATTTTGGATCCCATAATATCATTCCCTAACAACATATCGACACCTGCACCTGGGAAAGAGTCAACAATACCTACTTTCACCTCACCAGCAATTAAATCTGAATTTAAACTCACCAAATGGAGAGGAGCAGAAAAATTGCCCCTTATACCCCAAGTTGAAGCTTCTGAGTCCGCCGAAGACTCAGCAGAAAAAGGCAAAACATCCTTTAAAATTAGAGACTGAAGGGATCCCGTATCCCTCAAAAATAGAATGAGTTGTGGGGTAGACTCATCACCCATAAGTTACACAAAACGTTTGTGTGTAAAAGGCAAAACATCCTTCCGAACTATAGACTCTGCGGTACTTATTCTCACAATCAAAACTCTTCGAAGGGATAAGTGCGACAGTCACAAAAGCACTTGGGGAACCAATGGGCTGATTATTATACTTAACTCTGGGTTAAGTATAATAAATCTGCAGTAGGAGATTTAAGAAAATCCTCTAGTTTTTTTTTATGCTGGTTTCAAGGATATTTTGTTTGTGGAAGAAAATACAGTCTATGCAGAATTCATCCGTTCAACTCCACGACGACTTGCAGAATTCGATCCGTTTATTTCCCGAACGACTCACAGATTATATCCCGGACGAGCCCCCAATTTTGTTACGAGTCAAACAAAGGCATAACAACAAACCCGATTTTAGACTCAACTATGTATTTAATAAAGATGAATGGCATAAAACACACAGAACGAAAGCACCTCAAAGCTGTTATAAATATTTGAGACCAAAACACAAGTCGTCACAAAATATCAGAGTTCAAGCGCAGAGTTGTAACAAATAGTTGAATATACATCTCAGTTCTTAAAGACAGGTGGAGTTCCTTGGTGCATTGTGAATCTGCGAAAGGCGATTAAAACAAAAGGGAGGTCACTCTTACCGTTTTCCTCTTGTATTGTTGTTTACTGTTGATGTCGTTAGTAGTAGTGATAAGTGAAGGCGCGTGGCTTAGTGGTTAGGGCATTCGGCTCACGATCATAAGATTCTGGTTTCGATTCCTGGACCGGGCGACGCGTTGTGTTCTTGAGCAAAACACTTCATTTCACGTTGCTCCTGTCCACTCAACTGGCAAAATTGAGTAACGTTGCGATGGACTGGCGTCCCGTCCATCTGGGGAGCCCGTACGCCATTGAAACCGGGAAACCGGGCGCATGAGCCTGGCTAGGCTTTAAAAGGGCGCAAGAAGTAGTGATAAACCCTTAAAGGGTGATAGAGACAGTGAAATAGATGAGAAAGGCAGAATGATGCCAACGTTGTGCCTGTTATTTCAGCAGCCGTCTAGGAAGACAGAATAACATTTGTCATTCTAAAGTGAGCTAGTCGTCTCTTTTCCTGGTCATCTCGCCAAGCTCTCTTCACTAACTGACTTTAGTCAGCGGACCGTCTGTATTTCTAATTATCATAACACGGCAAGAAAAAGGGTCATACCGCTCTGAAAACAATGGGAACTGCTGTAGGTATCTACTTTATCTCCTGTCAACTATTGTTTGTAAAGGAGGAGTCAAAAGGGTCACGTGGAGAATACACAAATCGGCATGGCATCGGCCATGTGTTGAGCTTCTCAACTGTCAATTGTTGTCCCTCCGTGAGAAAGTGTTGTGGTACGCTAAAAGGGAATCCTGTAGATTCAGGTTCGAATCAATATACCTAAATGAAAATCCACCTTTTTCTTTCCAAGTAAAATATTTTCGTAGCAACATATATAGGTATGCATGTATATATGTATATATATATGTGTGTGTGTATGTGTGTGTGTGTGTGTGTGTGTGTGTGTGTGTATGTATATATATGTATATATATATATATGCATACACACACATACACATATGTATGTATGGATGGATGGATGAGTTGAACGCTTTTCATAATAAATACATGTTAAATATGTCTATAAGCAGCTGTGTTTTTGAATTTTTAAATTCACTTTCAACTCTCACCCGATATCCGTGGCACTCGATAATCTTCCAATTGTATCCAATTTCTAGCTAACCATACAAACTAGATTCATTGATTTGCGTTCATTCCTAAACTTTTAGATTACTTATGCATCTGCTATTTTAGGTGGATTTCATCCAGTATTGATTTGATCTGAAGCAGCGCATTCATTGTCAGGTATTCTGTTAAATGTACACATAAATTGACGTATTTTACTAGCACATACTGTTGACACTATTGAACACAATTTAGATATTTTCAGTAGCAATCATCTTTTGCTGCTGAGTTTCTTCAATCGCTAAGTATAATTTCTGTTAGTAGTTTTATATATATATATATATATATATATATATATATATATAGTTATTAATATTTCTAAGTCTCTCTAAAGGAGACTACGGCAGCGGTACTGGTGATAACTATTAATTATATATATATATATATATATATCCATATATGTTAGAAGTTTTATATATATATATATATATATATATATATATATATATATATATATATATATATATATATACATACATGCATACGCATTCACACACTCATGTATACTCATATACTTATATATGTATGTATATATGTATGGATGGATGCATGCATGGATGCATGCATGGATGCATGCATGGATGCATATAACTTGAAGATGATGACCCCGCTAATTGTGGTGTCAGAATGTGTCTTAATATATATCAGAAGAAATCATTTCTTCGTAGATGAAAACCAGTTTAACTGGTTTTGGCAATAATATTGTTTCGCTTGTTGCTTCTTTCCAAACGTAATTATCCTAGTTATTATTCTCCCAATAACCATAGTGGTATCATTATTATCATACCTAATAGCAGTGAGCTGTGTAGAAGCAAGTGGTAAGCACTAGGTAAGTTGAGGCCAAAATTTAGTTTCGATTTTATTCGTATGTTGTTTATTCCTCGTCACTTACATCACTAATTACACTCGAAAAGCTGGAAAATAGCAGTAATACAGTTACCTATTTTCGTAAATATTGGATCTCGCGCCAAGAGAAACGAAATTATTATTTATTATCATTGCTACCATATCATGAAAAAGATGACTATATTCCAACTCAAAGAAGAATTCACGTCTCTAGTGGAATCGAAGCTGCTTTTCGGTTTCGTTTACACCATTGATTCTCAAACAATTGTAGCTCGGCCGGCGCCGGCTATTACCGAGTGTTTCTTTGTATATATATATATATATATATATATATATATATATATATATACACATATGCATATATAAGTGTCTCCACCATGTCTTTTGGAATGCAAACAAAAATGAACAGCAGTTATTTCAATCAAACACAATCTGTTTTGTGTAATGGTTTGTTATCCGTAATTTCTTGTAGGTGCTCCACCACTATGCGCCTATTTTTTTTTTAGA
Source organism: Octopus bimaculoides (assembly GCF_046866305.1). NCBI lineage: Eukaryota > Metazoa > Mollusca > Cephalopoda > Octopoda > Octopodidae > Octopus > Octopus bimaculoides. Next base: position 7,352,318 of record NC_142932.1, on the reverse strand, counting down.
AATTCCCGTTGACTAGAGCCATTTATTTTAAAAGGTTATGGCAATTACTAAAGAATAGAGTGTCCTTATATTGTAACCTAGAAGTCATCAACCATGTTTTCAACTGACGGAAAACTACGTGTTACGTATACTCTACTGTCTTTGGAAAACGTACGAAAATTGTAAATACCGTACGTGGTGTAAATATAACTCTAGCGAAAATCACGCCATTTCTAACCATCATCCCAAAGCACACCATTATCACTTTGCGTCCGCTTTGGAATCCACACGCCCCAGCTCACGAGCAATGGTATCAACCAGATTTAAAAAAAAAAAAAAACACTATTTTCAACTATTCTAGTTGTTTTACTTTCTTTTCTTTAATAACCACCACAGTATAGTTATGACGACCCCAACTCAATGTTTCCTTCTGTAAATTAAAGTTTTATACCACGTGAATACGTCTACGGAAAAGTATTCTACCAACTTTTTTTTATATATATGACAAAATTCAGCGTGAAATAGCTAAATGAAATGAATGGATCTCGAGGTACCCCCCCACGATGTTTCTGCTTTTCTGGTCTTCTTGTGACACTCTAACGTATTCGTAACATGTTGGATATAGGATTGAACGTTATGTATGGATGTAATAATACGCTGTTATAAATTGATTTGTAGGTTGAAATGGGCTTTAGTTGATACGATTTCCGGATTTTTAATCATGGAGTAAAGAATTCCAGTCTAGAAGAAATTGTTTAACTGTGTTTAATAAAATTGTGTCAGGGCGATATAATGGAAACTAATCTTTTGATGTAGCAAGCATCGGAATATATGTGTTCAGCGCAAACGAACCAAATCTTCAACACAGGTTGGTTCCCGTTGTTTAGTTTTTAGTATCACAATTATATGCTAAACTCATTAGAGCTTATCGTCCTTTTAGGTATACCTCTCTTCACAAATAATCAAGCAGCTAACCTATTTGTTGCTGTTGGTCGAAGATAAAAATGCTTATGTATCCATTTTATTAATATTAATCGACAGAAAGCAAACACATGAATAGTTCGGCTCGACAGCGAAGCAACATTTTCCCTTAAACGGTTTGAATGGCAGCAAATGTTCTCTCAGATATACCGCTATTATGATATATTCGAAGTTTATTGTATACATTTAAAGGTATCAGCATGTCCATAAATAACACAAAATTAATTAATGAAACACTAGTTTCGAAAAATATAATCTCCTCTTATAAGGAGTATTTCAGAGGGTATTTCAAAAGTGAAGTATAAGTAAAATATATATGTTTAAGTATATGTGGACCCCATATTATAAAGGAAATTTTAAACTCCATGAGTTTGTAGAGTAGGTGTACCCAAATACTTTCTTTCGTAAATTCTTTCATACTGCCCTACTATGTTGACGTACCTGCGTGAGTATGTGAAAATTTTGAGATACTATAGAACCCACAACCAACATGTGTTATTCGTTATTAATTAAGTAATATATTAGATTTAAAACTTTCGAATCCCACTCTGATCAACTTTGTCTGTTATTCTTTGGGATCGACAAAGGGAAGTAAGTACCAGTCAAATACTGCAGTTGATTTAATCAACTGTTAACTCTTAAAATTTCTTCTTTTGTGCCTATGAACGAGATCAATTTCATTTAATGTTTGATTCACAGAAACTGAAAAGTTTTGTTCACAGTGATAAGTGGATGATTGGAACAGCACAGTGCTCACCATAGGGGCTGCGTTTCAGTGGTTGTGGATGTTTGAAGCTTTCAGGAATTTTTGCAAACTTCGTATATCCACGAGATACCTCTTAAATTTCCACACTGGGTAATATCCGACTCACACTTTTATCTTCTGTACATGAAAAAAGAAAATTCTGATTAGCATATGTGTGTGTGTGTGTACAGACTGTGAAACTGTATGTATGCATGTATGTATGTGTGCATGGGTGTGTGCATGTGTGTGTGAGTATGTGTGCCTTAGTTTGTGAGTATGTTTCTGTATATAGGTGTAGTATAGGATGGTGATGAATATATAATCATCTCTTCTACCTTCACACTTTATGTATGTATGCGTATGTGTATGTATAACTATTCTTGTACATTTAGATATATATGTTTATTATATTTGTATATATATGTATGTATAATGTATGTATAAAAATATGTAGTTTCAATGTAAAACTACATTTTGGATTAAGCCAGTTTTCCATCAAAATACTCAATGCCTTTGTCGAACACGTTATTTGTAAAAGATTGATAGGCCACAGTTTCACAGTCCGTATTTATACTGAGAATCGAGACTGCGCAAACGTTGTCCATGAGTCATTTACAAGCGGGTGCATTACTCAGAGATGAGAGGATCATTCCAGTTCGAGCCACTAAGTTTTTGCATTGAGGTGTTACAACTTCCATACTATAGGTATGTGTGTAAGATGTTTCAGAAAATAATTTCAGGATAGAATTGCCAGATAGAATTAGGGAATAAATTTTATAGGCAAGGCCAACTGGCAGGAGACCCAAGTGTACCCCACATGCAGCATGGTTGGATAATGTCTTTAGCCTCGGGTATATTCGCTTGGGAATATTGAATATTTGCTGATGATTGTTAAAGAAAAGACCCTATGAAGGACGTGTTAGAGGACTGTGTCTCCACGACGCGCATGAAAATATTGTGTGAAAAGGACTGTTGGAAGAATAGATGTTATAAACTTTTTCGATATTACATAATATCGCTGGCAGTTTGTCAGAATGCCATTTTGAGCTGAAATGTGCAAAAACCGAGTTCCAGAACAGGAGTTAGAGGATAGAGAGAACCTCTTCTTCTTGTTTAAAATGAAAGTAAATGCTTCGCTGAAGGATGTGTTCAAGTATGAGAAGTAGGGTCTTATGATTTGAAGTCCAACACTCTAACCACCGAGCCACACCTAGCTACGAAATAATGATGAAATATTATACATATGTGTAGAGAAATAGTTACAACTGTAAATATCTACAAACTGGATCGGATCTATCCAGTGAGGTTGTACATGGTCGTTCGATATATCAGCTAAACAATCCAACAACTACCAACTAACATTTAGTTAGCTGATAAATTGGGGTTTGTCATGCTACAATACATTTAGTTAGAAAAACAAGAAAACCCAAAGCAAACATCAAAGGCTAACATGTACAATGGCTACAGTTTCCATATTAATTGACACAACGCCGTGACCAAACAAGCTGCATGTTATGTCGTCATAACTTCGTTGGAGTGAACAACGGTAACTCTTAATTGGTTTGTTACTGATTCGGAAAAAAAGTTACATTGAAAGCCCGGTTACGAAACTAGAGAGAAAATATATAGAGAAGCGTGCGGTTAACATGGTTACTGTTTGACAAATTTAATACTGTTGCTGCAAATTTTCAGCAATATATGGCTGCAAATTTTATTCGCATATAAGACATACGGATATATCTATTGTTTAAGTGCTCGTTAAAGACGGAAAAAATTGCTACTATTGCAATTGTTATTGTCTAACCCCGGGTAACAGTTCGGTTCATGACGACCAGTGGTCACAGAGTTCATTTATGACTATTTCTCTTTTTCGACATAGTTTACCTCTGACTACTTCATCCAATGTGGCCTCATTGTGCAAAAGCGATCGGGTGTTACGTGTTTGTTATTTCCAGCAGGCTTGGCTAAAATGAAGAGGCTCTCTCAGAACAAATTGAAGAAATGATTGGAAATGTTTATTACTAAATTATGTAGGTGACAAGCTCTTGAGCAAATGAAGAAGTATTTATGCGGCCTCTCGACCTACAAGGAGTAGTATCCCCCCCCCCCAAATCAAATCCGACGGTCATAAAAAAATGTTGATATAATGTAGTCCCACATTACATCAACAGATGCTATAGTCATGGCTTGAAATTTTGCTTGATGAAAGCTGATGTGAGTGCTAAATAACAAAAGCACATAACAATCATAAAGATAACTTCTAAATATAATTGCTTCAAATTTTGGCAAATGGCCGATAATTTTTGAGTGGAAGAGAAAGTCTATTGCACCGACCCCAGTATTTAACTGGTACTTATTTCACCGGTCCTGAAGGAATGAATGGCAAAGTTAACCTCGGCAGAAGTTGAATTCAAAAGGTGAAGACGAACGAAATTCTGTAAAGCATTTTGTTCGCCGCACCAATGGTTCTGCCAGTTCGCCGCCTGATAATCTCTAAATATAGAGCTTGCAAAGTGTTGTCAGATTTACAGTTACATCAAGCATTAGCCAACCGTATATTAGCACCACTTCTATTACCGAACTATATATTGCCACAACATGAATTACATCAGCATGGACGTACACATGTCTTATTACAGGATGTATACCACACCGTGTATTACCACTAACGTACCACAGAATGGGTTTACACACAATGTATTAAAATTATGTATTATATATATTGTACCATGTACTACCATACCACATCATGTGTAATCACATCCTGCTTCATCACATCGTACATTCCCACACTGTGGTTTTACACACTTTGTATTACCAGCATTATGTATTACCACACTGTGTATTATTGTACCATATATTACCGTACCCCTCTATATGCCAACGCACCATACTTTACTACATCATGCATTACTACACCCTGTGTTACCACCCCAGGATTAACAACACATTGTTTCACCCCCATCATATATTACAACACGTTATATTTCAGAACAATGTATTAATACATCATGCATTACGACACCCTGTTTTACCATACCATGTATTATCAAGCAATGTCATGTCACACAATAAATTACACCATCACGCTATGAACATATCATATATTACAAAGCACGCTATATATTAAAAAAATAATTTATTACCGTACCGTGTGCCACCAGACCACACCAAGCACCACTACACTACACATTACCACATCATACATTTTACACACTTCCACAACATATGTTACCAAACTGTGTATTCTATGTATTACCACACACCATACCATGCATTACAATAGAGTATGCGACGAATTTGTTGCTACATCATGCTTAACGAAATTATGCATTACTGCAACGTGTATTTACCATCTAT
>NC_142932.1:7314753-7342253 GCF_046866305.1 Octopus bimaculoides | reverse complement strand
TGTATATTTAAAAAAATACATTTGCAATTAGTCAAGTCATAGTTGTCAGGTTTGGCTGTTTCCAGATACATATATTGATGGTTCGCCCATCATTATCATTAATAGTTATTATTGCTTTTACAGCATCTTAATTTTGTCTTTTGTTTCGTTCTAACAATATTTCCTCATTAGTAACGCAAAAAGCTTCATCAAATAATATCAATAACTTATGTAACAGAGAAAGTGTATAAAAAATATAACAATTTAGAATAATTACACATATTGTGCAATGGTACAAAAATAAGAGAATGGAATAAAATTTGTAAAAATTATTCTTTTACTGATAAATCGTTGTCAATTCCATTAACTGTTATTTCAGACATACGTCTTAAAAATAAACAAACAAAAGTATGATAAAATAAAATAAAATCGAAACCAAGTTGTTATAAACTAAGGTTTCGCTATTAAAATATTATGCGCGAAGTTAAGAAGCATTATGTTTTAAAAAGCCAAGAGAACAGCGCCTTGTCAAGGTTTGAGCTGCGGCATCTGCTGTGACTACGTAGCTCAATAACGTGATGGTTTTATGGGTCTACTTCCTGTGTTGTTATTACTAATTCTAAGATTTACTAATGACTCTGAAGTGGCTTCAGGTCACGAGCGTGGATTGGGTGTCACTAAATGGTCAAGAAAGAGTACCTCCTGGCGGTTTCATCGGAAAGGGCCAGAGTTTTCTGCTCAATTTGGAGGCACTCTTCTGCAGGACTATGCACAGTCCGCAATTCCATTCTGGTGACCAGATACCTGAGGAAAATGTGTCAAAATTGTTCCTCACTCTTCCAATAGTCTAGATATTGCTCCTTCGACTTTTGGCTGTTTTGAATCTGTTTTGAAGAAACTAAGATGAAAGAGTCTGTGATAAGTGTCCTGGAACATCGTCCCTTTGGAGGACATCTATGGGTCCTTCCTGAAGTGGCTGGAGTGCTGCAAGTGTATTAATGTCAGAAGATCGTACTTTGAATGAGATTAGAGTTTTGTATTTCTTTGAAGATAATGTCTCACCTGAAAAATTCTCAAAACTTCTGGAATGCACTTTCTAATATTATTATTGTTGTTGTTGCATTTGTTCTACTTGTTCTTTTAACCTCAGATTTTGTTGGAACCTCTTGGAGTCTTGCTTACAGCCTACGGTACCATGTTCGTTTCAACTATCTATTCGTTTCAACTATCTCATACTTCCTGAGAATTTTCACCGTACCAAATTATTATTATTGTTGTTGTTATTATCATTATTAGGCTCCTAGCCGATGACGTGTTAGAGGCGCGGTCATGATATACGGTGTGTCTTCGGCATTTACAGATCTCGCTGGCTCCCCTCTCCTTTGACAGCTGACGACGGCCGATTTCTTCCTGAGAGAAACAAGTAAAAATAGAGAAAGGAAGTGGGAGAGAAACAGACAGCGAGAAAATCCATGCCATTGTAAGACTCTTCTGGAAAGACACCCCAGTGATATTTGAAGTCAGATTTCAGAAAGCTGGAACGAAGATTATTATGCCATATATTCGAGGCTTTAACTATTCTGCCAGTTTGGCGTCTTATATATTATATGGAAACATAACCGATTTCAAATGATAAGAATAATTTCAAATTAAATTTTACTGTACCCCTCCAAAAATGTATGAGCAAAGATTGATTTCGTTTGTCATGTATAATAGAAAATAGAGAGGTAAAAATAATGTTAACAATCATTAAATCACAATTTTCTCTAGTTATGTTTCATTTTACAAATTTAGTTACATAATCATTAAGGGAAATTAGTTGAGATCGGTGTCACAATATTCTCGTCATAATTTACGTCTTTCTGATAATCGATGGCGCTCTAACATTCACTAGCATGAAGTGTTACAGCACATATTTCAAACATTACCAATTCGGAATAATTTTTTTTCTTCTGAAAATAAATGATTCTTCGGCTTCTTTAAATGGAAATTAACACCTCAAATTTCCTTTTTCATTTCGTTTTTATTTTATTTTTCACGTGTATAGAGCAGCATATATTACCTGTCTCTCGATTTAACAAAGAAAACGCTATTATTTATTTTATTACCTTTGTCAGTAAACTTTCCAGGAAAAAGACAAACTCTATTTAACTGTAGTGTAAAATACGATTTCGATTCTGTAAAACCGGCACTACGTCGGTTACAACGACGAGTGTTTCAGTTGATCTAATCAACAGAACTGCGTGCTCGTGAAGATAAAGTGAAAGTGGCTGTGCACTCCACAGACACACGTACCCTTAACGCAGTCCTCACTAAGATTCAGCATGACACAGAATGTGACAAAGCTAAGTGGACTGGAGCACTTGTTTCAATCATAATATTGGGGCCATGCTGGAGTACTGCTTTGAAGAATTTTCGTCTAAAAGAATCGACAGAAGTGCATATTTGTTTTAAGTCTGATATTTATTTTATCGGTATATTTTGCCGAACCGTTAAGGTTCGTGGATATAAACACACAAAAACTTGTTGGGAAGCGGGAGAAAAACACACGGGCGTAGACACATACAGACATACACACGTGCACGCACGCACGCACACACACACATACACAAACACTAACACACACACACACATACACACACACACACACACACACACACACACACACACTGTTACTTATTGTAACCATGCCTGAAGGATGAAAGGCAAATTCAACCTCGGCAGAACTTGAACTCAGAAGATAAAGACGGACGAAATGCCGCTAAGCATTTAACCCGGCATGCTAACAACCCTGCCAGCTTACCGCCTTGAACCAATAATTATAATATTAATTATAATATTAATTATAATATTAATTATAATATTAATTTATAATCGCTTCTCCACCTTTTTGGCTGCCATCAAAGTGTAGTGTAGTATTAATTTGTTGTTATAAAATATAAAATAAATAGAAAATTTATTAATATAATTCCATCTGAAGTACTAACTACTTAAAAATGTGATGCGAAGTTCTTTGAACAGTGATGCTTGAAGCACCATTACTAGTGCGATTACGCCTCTTGCTCAGAGACAGCTTCGAATGAGAGTCAGACTGGTATCTTCATGCAACATGAATCCAACCTCTCAATATATTTCAATATTTGGTCACGTATTTTCATTAAATATTTATCTATCCTCCTATATGTGTATGTATAATGGTTATGAAACAATTGTTGTATTATGCAATAAAGCATCTTGCTCGCTCCATTCTTTTTGTTCACACGCACACACACACACACATATATATATATGTGTAAGTAAGTGTGTATGCGTGTGTGCGCCTGTGTGTGCGTGTGCGTATGTGTGTATGTGTGTGTGTGTATGTGTGTATGCTTGTAAGTGTAACTGTTTATGTACGTAGACTCATGTATATATTAAATTATTAAACACTTACAGTGTGCTAGTTAATAGCCCCAGTTGTCTGAAGCTACCCGGTTTTTCTGAATAAATAAACGATTCGGCAATTTATTTATCTCGGATTGGTCAAATGGTGTAAACACCTCTGAGGAAAACCCAATCAATTGCGTTTATTCGTTATTTATTTTAGTCTTCAGAGAAACTAGCAACGTTTGAATGTCTATTACAAAACGTTTATGTCTCTATACACATTCATACACACACATGCACACGCAAACACACCTACACACGCTTAGGATCCATCTGACTGAATGAGAAAATTTAGTAACTGCTTCCGACACTTTTCTTTCTTTTGCTTTCCATTAATCTTTCTCAACTCACATACATAAAATCACTTATACTCATGTAGAATACTAACATACTCATAAAGTGATAATATATACTATTATATTAAAGGGATACAAGTACACAATGTGTAAGTGCAAATGCCTACATATATTCACATTTTTAAAAGCAGGTGTTCATAAATTCCAGGCTCTGTCTTCATTCAGACAAGGCTTCATCATATTTGATAGTGACTGTCTTAGATTTCGGAAGAACATGAATCCTTTGAAAAATACCTGACGGAAGTAGATACACATATAAGTACATATATACTTATTAATATTTCTAAGTCTCTCTAAAGGAGACTACGGCAGCGGTACTGGAAATTAATAGTTATCGCCAAGCCAACATGGCAGTCCCAAAATTAGGACGAAAGCTGCCGTGAATTAGCTCCAAGAAGCCATCGCCTCTAGCTAGCTATGTGACACACGAAACCTGTGTCCTTTATAACCCCTGTTCGAAGGTTATAAAGGACACAGGTTTCGTGTGTCACATAGCTAGCTAGAGGCGATGGCTTCTTGGAGCTAATTCACGGCAGCTGTCGTCCTAATTTTGGGACTGCCATGTTGGCTTGGCGATAACTATTAATTTACATATATACTCTTTTACTCTTTTACATGTTTCAGTCATTTGACTGTGGTCATGCTGGAGCACCGCCTTTAATCGAGCAAATCGACCCCAGGATTTATTCTTTGTAAGTCTAGTACTTATTCTATCGGTGTCTTTTGCCGAACCGTTACGTTACGGGGACGTAAACACACCAGCATCGGTTGTCAAGCGATGTTGGGAGGACAAAGACAGACACACAAACATATACACACACATACATACATACATACATATATATATATATATATATATATATATATATATATATATATATATATATATATATATATATATATATACATATATATATATACGACGGTCTTCTTTCAGTTTCCGTCTACCAAATCCACTCACGCGGCTTTGGTCGGCCCGAGGCTATAGTAGAAAACACTTGCCCAAGGTACTACGCAGTGGGACTGAACCCGAAACCACACAGCCACTCCTACGCCTATATATATATATATATATTTATATATATATATACACACACACACACACATATACATGGTTGTGTATGCGTGTTTGTGATTTTATGTGTATGTGTGTGTGTGTGCGTGTGTGTGTGTGCGTGTGTTTGTGTGTATATGCGTTACAAAACAGAAGAAAGAAAATGCTTTGAGAAATTCATCAAGCATAAAACAAAGTATCTTCATTTTTATCAAAGGATGTTACCGTTGTCATACGATTTGGTCACACAAAATAAAAGGGTTAATAAATTGAAATTAATTTAATTGAATTAATTTCGTGATATAACTTCTGGAAGTTAACATGTTTTTCTTATACGGTGCTGAGATTTCGTTTCTTTCTGATTGTTGATGAGTCGTAGTGATTGCAGCAGAGCCAGGTGGCTATTAATATTAACCATAGCAGTAGGCGTTGCAGTTAGTGGTACCAGCAGCAACAGCAACGCTTATAGTTATATTCAAATTACGACAAACGTAAACAAACAAGCGAAGCTTACCTTTAGAAACGTTCTCAACGCTTCTAAAAGCAAGCTTCGCTTGTTTGTTTACGTTTCTCGTAATTTGAATTTAACATATGAGAGCGTCTCATAAAGCGAGATTTATATATCTTAATTTGCAGTGGAATTTGTGGTGGTGAGTTTAGCTTAATCGGCAAAAGCATCGTCGCATGTAATGACGGGGATGTGAGTTCGAGTCCACAGCTGGCCACCTACACTTTTCTCTGCAAAAATAGGGATAGTTTATCCTGTTCAGGCTATATTATCAGCATTATTCTGCGATTGAGAATTTAAACATCACTTTTTTAACTTTCTATAAAATAGCTTATAGTTATAATGGATGTAGTTGTGTCATTGGAACTAGTAACAGGCGCAGGTTCAGCAAAAGTTTTGGTGGTATTTTTCTATTTTTACTCCCAGTTTCTTATATTTGCTTGATTTAAAAAATTACACCTGTGGGGTAAAAGGCTTGCTTCCCAACCACATGGTTCCTAACCACATGTTTCCAAACCACGTGCTTCTCAACTACATGCGTAGCACCTTGGGCAAGTGTCTTCAATTATAGCCTCAAACCAACCAAATCCTTGTGGGTGAATTTTGTAGATGGAAACTGAGAGAAGCCCGTCGCGTGTATATACACATATATATGTATTATTGTGTGTGTCTTTATGTCTGTGTTTATCCCCCCCAATCACCACTTGACAACCGGTATTGGTGTGTTTACGTTCCCGTAATGTAGCGGTTCGACAAAAGTTATCGATAAAATAAGTACTAGGCTTAAGAAATAAATCCTGGGATCGATTTTTTCGACTAAAACCTTTCAAGGCGGTGATCTAGCATGGCCGCATTCAAACGACTGAAGCAAGTAAAAGAATAAAAGAAGATACATGTGTGTGTGTGTGTGTGTGTGTGTGTGTGTGTGTGTGTGTACTTTATTATTAAAGCTGCAGAATCATCACAAAAATATCACAAAAAGCTGCTACTCAGAATTTCAGGTTCCCGTTCATCGGACAGTTTGTTTGAGAATGGAACAAAGAATAAAGCTTATACGTATAAATACACAATTTACATTGAAGATACACATTTGAAATCGGTTTTGTTTCATTGGTCCTTTCAACTAACGGTCTTTTTAAGAACCAGTGATATACATAAAATTAAAATGGCGACTTAAAAATCATATTACGTAAAATCGAAGAAAACCTTAAATCAGAAATTAGCTTTAACTAGAAGGAAAAAAAACCGCATATATGCCTAGAATAAATTAATTAATGGTAAAATAAATTCAATTAAAAAATATAAGTCTGTTTGTAATAAAATATTCACTTACAGAGATATAAACAGCATAAAAATAAACACACGTACAAACGTATACCAAAATTTACCTATGCATACACACACAACAAACATATACATATATATATACACTAAGCATACAAACGTTGATATATGTATGCATACATATATACAAGCACATACAGGCAAACTATAAAAGTGAATATATATTCTACTGCATATATAGGTATCTATATATATATATACACACATCATAAGTCTCAGTGCGTATATTCTCAATGCCCAACTATGATGTTGCAAGTATAGAAAAAGAACGAGAAAAAGAATCAGAAGGAGGGAGAAAGAAAAAGTAAGAGAAAGAGAAAAATAGAAAGAGTGAAAGAAGATGATTTGAAAAATAGCGTTTCTTAATGTATCTTACTATTGTCAGATACATTGAAAAGTCTTCTGGAAGCTTGTAAACGCACACATATAAGAAAATTCACATATAAAACAGACATACATATCCACATAAATGCGTGCATATATACAATTGTAACGCACATATATACACGCATACAAATATACAGATAAACATATACGTACATATATATATATATCTACATACATACACGTCAAGATTCATATATACACCATAACGTATATACGCATACGAATATATTAAAAACACTCTGGTGCATTGAATATTAAAATCAGAAAACGGTGCAAAAAATTAATGTAATGTAAATATGAAAAAATATGAATTTAAATATTAAAAAATTGAAATAGAAAAATTCAAATTTAAGATTTGAAGAATAACTACAAATTTGACCCACGTTGAAATTTAAATTTAAAATTGTAAACAGTCGAAGTTTTTCTTGAAAGTCGAAAAATGTAAAATGTAAGATGTAAAGGCGATAGATGGAAGTGAATATTATACAAAATGTTGCCTGTTTTTAGGTGGAAAAGCCAATTTCAAATGCGGAAGTCAAATATTATCCTTATGGTATTTTATCACACGACATTTTATACCACGTAGCATGTCAGCAGAAATTCAAAAGCTCCTGTCTTTGGTTCAATGCTTATTTATCCTGGAACCAGATGAAAAGCCTTTCAGTCAGGAACAAATTGCACCTCACTGGGCGTCTATGTGCTCCATGCTGATATGGTGCAGCTTTCTCCAAAATCGTCTTGCTAATATTGAAAGAACGGGTATCATTTTCTTTGAAATACCAGACATGTCTTGCAAGACTCCTTGCTGTCCTATTTTCGGGGTATCGAAATGAATTTCGGTGGGAACATAATCAAGTTTTAAGGAATTTTCCGAAGCTCCCGTATATGTTTTGTATTCTTGTGAGCCATCTATTTGCACCTTAGCTCTATAAACAATTCCTTTCTCTAGACAATTTTCGACTAACGGACAGCAACTTTGATATTTACAATTGCAATTCTTCTGGTTATTTCCGGTACTGTGGTTGCTTCGAATAGTTTTCGTGGAGTGCTGGTTAATTAAAGGGGTGAAACTCTTGCAACAAGAATAGCTAATCTTTAGCGGTCTTCTTTTAAAAATTCTATAGAACTTATTCATTTCTTGAAAGTACGTAGAAGCTAGTGTCAAGAATTCTCTACCTACATTAGTTTTTACTGCAATGTTAAATGCCGGATGAAACCATAGAACTTTCTTAGTTCTAGTTCTACGTGTTCTATTATTTCTAGTAGTGTTTTCACTAAGCTGGATCTTCTCCGAGAATCCGCTGTTCCTTAATGCGTTATTATAATACGGCGCGGCATTTTGAAACGCTATCTCATCTGAAGATATGGATATGCACCTTCCTATATTATTCACTAAATTCTTAAATACTACGATAGATGATTTGATTCTTTCTTAATATAATTATAGTTTTTCATTAGGATTATAATTGGGTTTAAATTTATCTAATTGCAAATCTGAGTTAATATCTATAAAAAAAAAATCTACATTATTAATGTTAGTATCTATCGTTATCCATAAGCCCATTCTTCGGAAGAAAGCGATAAGATTCTTCGTAAGTCTATCTAACTCATGACCGTTCTTTCAGATGCATGTTCTGCAAAATATAACCTCCTATAAGCATACATATATTCGCCCCATCATATGCCCCCATCGGCACATTGAATAAGGTAGACTTGCTCCTTTTGACCCAGATGGAATCATCGTAAAAAAGGAGGGATATCCTTCTTTACAGGATAATATCTATATCCGAACTGTCGATGGTAACATATCGCTTGGTGAAGTCTAATGCTTTAAGAAGTAGAAGCCTAAATATTGACAGGAAAGATCGACAATATCGAACGGCATAAATTTGCAGTTATATTTATGGCTAATTCCCTTGAACTAATCTACAACTCACTATCTCCCGAAATCTGTCAATTTTATTCTCCATTTAACTTGTTTAAAATAGAATCTAAAATATTTTTGCAAATAATGCCCATATCTGTTTCTATTGGGTTGATTAGTCTACAAGAACATTTGGACATTTATTTTTTAATCACTACAATTGTTTCGACGCACCTTAGTTCTTAGTTCTCTTGATTATGCAAATGTTTCCTTGCATTATGAGATCTAGTTTTGTTTCCTCATGTGATATGTAAAAACTGTTTTCGTAAGTTTAAAATCTTCCCTTTCAAGAACATCTATCGTGGCCTGAATTTAGTAGTTGTCACTTAGCTTATCAGGGTGTTTTGTTGCCGAAGAGCCCTTGTGAGACTGCTTTGAATGTGTAGATGTAGTGGGATGGTGATTCTGATACTGTTAAAGAAATTGCCATTTTAAAGGGATTTGTAATTTATTTCTTTGTACTGATGATTTGTTCTTCATGGTTGATTACACATGCGATTTCCTAGCTGGCCTTTAAGATTTAACGCTCGGTCATATACATGCATACATACGCATAAACACACACACACATACATTCACACACGCACTTACATATATACGCATACATATGCATTTGTGTATATATATATATATATGCACACATACATATACATACGTATATACACACACGCTCACATATATGGATATATACGCGCACTCACATACATACACATATATAAACATACCTACTATCGCATGCATATACGTACACAGATGCTCGTGTATGCATACATACGCTTACACACGCGCGCGTGAACACACACACGTATATATCTACTAACACACGCGCGCGCGCACGGAACACTCACACTCATGTATACAAATACATATATTCACACACACACATGTCCATATACAAACATATCTACGCATACATATATATATGCTCATATACTTACAAACGTGCATACATAGGTACATGTATACTCACAATTGCTTAGTATGATTTCAACGCTTACTCTTAAACCGACATTTTTACATAATTTCTTGCTTATTCTGCATTTATTATATTTCCAGCTAATCTATTCTACTGTTAATTCTTTTGCACTCTTTGTGTCATATTTTATGCCGTTGGATATGAGTGCATTACACGCTTATTTCACCCACTTTACGCTGCACTCTCTATTTCTTAGAGTAATCATGTCATCTACCTTAGGATAAAGAAATTTGCTGACTAAGTAAAGTTAGCTGTATCTTTCATAGAGACTTGTCTCTTTGTTTGAAATATCGATCTAGCATGGAAATCTATTGATGAGTGAAGATTCACCACCGGCCTTGTTTAATCGTATATTTTAGGCTTTTACTCTTTGAGCAAAACTTATCTATCGGTTGTCAATGTACTTAACACTCTTAGATTGTTAACTACTATTAACCATTGATGGGCAATTTGAGGCGGTAATAAATTTGACCATTGTAAGTTGGAGAAAAAGAGTAAAACTAATGAGGGTTTGTTACAGTGGAGACTCTGGTTCATGTCCTTGTATGAGACCAGGAACTGCCTGATTTCCTATAAATTTACTTTCCCTGTGTAAACGAGGCAAATACTAAATTTTCTCCTACTATATCTACGGCGGAAGGGACCAATGCCCATAAAAATATTTAAGAGAATTGTAGTAGTACATATACAATTACTCCAACCTATAGTAAGATATAATAATCAGAGTATAAATCACTCTTAATCACCGTTTACGGGGGGAAATGGTTTAATGCCAACACACACAATACAGAAGGGCATAAAAATACCGAACAAAAATATATACTTTCCCAGCAGGTACAACGCCTTCTACGTCTGGCTGAGGAACTTCGATAATACTCAGACAAATTAGGAGTTTTTTGGTGTTGTTCACGGAACCAAGGGAATATTAGCCGAAGAATATCTTTCATCTAAATCATTGTTTGATGCTTCTTATGCAAAACTTGTTGGCAATAAATAGATTTGCCAATTAATTCTATACTTTATTCTTTATTCTGTCCCTTTGGAATCGCAAGGGTGGATTTTGTGTATTTTTGAAAAATATACACGAAATATCCATATTTCATTCAACTTCCTTCTTAGTATTTACTTGTGATAGGTTTACAACATGTAGTTCCCCAGATGTACATATTACACCGTTGAGCTTCAAATTTATGCTAAACTCATTCTTGACAGCCAGGTTCATGATGCTCTAAGTTCTGGCCATCTTTACGCTTAGTCTTCAATAAACCAACTCAAAAGTATAATAAAAGAAAATAAAAAGAAATCTAACATTTCGTAAACACAGGAAATATACACTTTTCCTAGAATAACTTAAAAGATTTTTAGAATCAAAATCTTTTTTAAGAGTTAGAATTAAAATCTTTTAGTTTCAAAATAAGGTTTCTATATGATTTCGATTTCTTGTTTTAGTTTGGATTTACGGATTAAAATTTTGTGTTAAAGGTGTTAATTGAAGGTGATGGATTCGCTAAGATAATGGTAAGCTTGGTGTTAACCTAATGTAGTGAGCAAAAAGATGCTAATTAATTAAAATTCTGAGATTGTGTTCCTGGAATTCTTGAGCAGAATTAATCATTAAGCTAACGATCACTTCCCTTCACCAGGAGGTAAATTAATTAACATTTTATGACTCGCCGCATTATGTAATATGTTAGCCTCGAACTTTTTATTTGTTTCCCATACAGAGCATGTTGCTGGGCTTTGTTACTAGAGACATAAACAAGTCAGACGAAATGATTTAAAGATGCCAATTTAACTCTTTACATTCTGGCTTTAGCCTCATTGGATCCAGTTTAATATCCTTCCGTCTGAAATCAATAAAATATATAGTAACTTATAAAATAATCGATATAGATTTAATTGACGGTAGTTAATGTCTTCATGCGAAAGATTGATCTTGCATTAAGGATAAATAAATACCATACCGAAGAGAAATGAAAACACCTACTCATGATGTAATGACTTTAGCTGTGTTAGACTGCCATAAATATCAATGGCTAAAATTAAATAAAATAAATAATTGGTGATTACGTTTCTTAGTTTTATTCACAACGGAACGTTAACACTGCTTCAATCCTTCTCAACTAAATATATGCAGTACAACATTCGTATAATGAGAAGCATGGTCTCATTACCTGCAACTCATAAAAACAGGAGTAACAGATTTGTACCCGGGAAATTTCTTGTTCGTTTGGACTCGGAAATTGTTCTATAAGAGTGAGGTTCCTTTCGCGACTAAATGGTTCCGGTTTCCATCCTTATTGCAAAGCATCTAAGGAAAGTGTATTCTTTCATAACCTCGATTCGACTATAGCCTTATGAATAAAATACGATGGCCGGAATTTTGTCCTCAAATTTTCTTTTGTGCTTACGTGATACGCTAAATTGTCGTTGGATGTCTTGAGCAAATTTCTTTCGGTTTCATGCATTTGGACTGCGTCTCCTGCCTTAGAAAGCACCCTTTCAACTTTGCAGCAATCATCGAGTCATTGAAAATATCTGTAGTTGCTTCTATTTTATCGTCGATTAATTCATTTAAAAATATAAAAAAAGATTTGAGCATATGCAAACACTTAACACAGTTGAATTTTCGATTTCCACCAGGAATCGACAAAGTACCATTAGTAAAGATACATGAAAGTCACATTTTACCATTTCCGTTTTTGTTTCCCGTTTACTTTTCTAATTTAGATATAAGGGCAGCAATTTAAAGGTAGGTGGTATTACTTCATATTATCAACTCCAGTACTTAGCTAATACTTTATTTTACCAACTCCGAAGGTAAGAAAAAGAGATTTGCTTCAGTGGGATTTAAACACAGAATGTAAAGAGCCAAAAGTAATATTGTCAATTCTTATTCTTTCGCTCTAACGAGTCTGCCAGTTGATTGCACAAGATTAAAAACAGAAAACATTTCAAAAGAAAAGACATAATTCATAGTCAGTGCATTAAAGACGATAACTTATTTCAAGCCTAAAGTAAAAATATTGAAATTAACCAGAGACACTCACTCATAGATACACCCAGAGACATTCATAGACACGCACAGACACACACGCACACGTACACTACACACACAAAAATGCGCGCACACGCGCACATCTCTTTTATGTATTAACGCATAAGTATAACAACAAAGTTTGCTTTTCGATTAAAAACTCCAGTCGTATTTTGTCTAATAACACAATAATTAACAAAATTCTTATGCTATTGTCAATGCAACAAGATATGGCATAGTTTTCTTTAATCTGCTGTATAATAGAAACATAAGTGTGTGCGTGTGTGTGTGTGTGTGAGTGAAAGAGTATTTAATGTAAACTGAAAATGAATTCTCTCTCTCTCTCTCTCTCTCTCTCTCTCTCTCTCTCTCTCTCTCTCTCTCTCTGCGCACGCACGCATGCACACGCACACACACACACACACACACACACACACACTTACGCACTCACAAACACACATACAAGCATGCGCGGTTATTTAAATAAGAACTATATATAATATTATCATTATTATCATTGTTATTAAGGAGGCGAGCCAGCAGAATCGGTAGCGCGCCGGAAAAAAACGCTTAGCGACATTTTGTCCTTCCTTACATTCTGAGTTCAAATTCCACCGAGGTCGGATTTTCCTATTCATCTTTTTAGTGTTGGGATAAGCACTGAGTTCAATATGATGGAGTTTCCCCCTCCCCCAAAATTTCAGGCCTTGTGCTTTATTGAAAAGGATTATTATTATTATTATTTTCATTATTACTGTATAAAGGGGCGGCGAGCTGGCAGAATCGTTAACACGCCGGACGAAATGGTATTTCGTCCGCAGTTACGTTCTGAGTTCAAATTCCGCCGAGGTTGACTTTACCTTTCATCCTTTCGGGAGCGATTAAATAAGTACCAGTTACAGAAATGTAAGACATTGTGCTTCCAGTAGAAAGGATTATTACTATAATTATTATTATGTTTTTATTGTTCTTGTTGTTCGTGATTGTTTCATTTACTCGCTATTTGATCGTATATATGTTACTTCGGTTTTTGTCAGCGAAAGCAAAATAGAATCCATGCGGTAATGTCATCTGATAGTGTGAGTAGTCCTAAAATATTTATGCTGCCCTTATTTCTACCCTTATTTCCTTGTATGTCTCTTTCTTAATTTAAATTATTCATCTACTTTTCATAACATCAATTTCTAAATACAACATTACAATGTCATGAATCTATGTATAGGTGACTGGTTTGTTTTATACTTTTAGTCCTGTCATATATTTGTAAGTCATGCCTATAACCGATATAGTCTGAACACAATCGTGAATGCATACGTTATAATTATACATAAATGCATGAACATATACAATAAAGACGAATAACATTAATTGAAGAATCATACAAGATAAAGTCCTGATTTACATCCGAGAGGAGACTAAGTAAAAGACTCGTTTTATTGCTACGAATTCCAAATGAGAAGGGGGGGGATATTTTCAATAATTCGAGAATTTATATTCCATGATAATTGATATATATATGTAATTGACTTCATGGCACGTATTCATGACACTAATCATGAGTTATAACGCATACTTCCTTTTCGCTTGAATTATGCAGATTATCCTTAGCCATACATGTTTTCTGCTCTTTCCCATTTTGCGTTATATGCGACTATACCATCTGCTGGATTCGAGGTAAGACGATTGGTGTGCTCATAAAACCTATTGAAGCAGAAACATGAGACAACAACTTCCTGCTATTTCGAAACCACGACCTTATTTATGGTTGTGAATTCAGTCCCTAACCTGTAGGCCACATGCTATTTCACACACACACACACGCACGCACACAAGCTTGCATACATACACTTTCGCGCACATGTATGTACGCACATATATAAATATATATTATTATATGATCGAACGCCACGCATCCTTTTCCAAGTATATATATATATATATATATATATATATATATATATATATATATATATATATATATATATATATATATGTATGTATATATATATATATATAGAGAGATAGATAGATAGATAGACCTCTGTGTGCGTATTGGCTTTTCACGTGAATATATTTGTGGCATGCATGAATAATCTAACCTCTGATTCATAACAGGGTCATCAGTTTAATTTTTTATTAGAAGTAAATATTATTGCTTTATATAAATGATTCCCTTCTTTCAAAAGATTTCTCAAATATTCCGTTTTCATTTGCGAAACTCTCACTCTTTATTTTAATGCTTTCATTTCAAGTTTTAATTTGCTTTTGGGAACAACTACGATAAATTACTGAAAGAAATATATACAAAGTTCACAAATTTCACTTGAACCCGCATATTTCGTTTATTTCCGTAAAAGGATCTTATTTATATATTTTTGCCGGCT
Source organism: Octopus bimaculoides (assembly GCF_046866305.1). NCBI lineage: Eukaryota > Metazoa > Mollusca > Cephalopoda > Octopoda > Octopodidae > Octopus > Octopus bimaculoides. The sequence goes on along the minus strand of NC_142932.1, from coordinate 7,326,878 downwards.
GTGTTCAGCTCTATGTATCTGTGGTCAATCACACAGGCACACGTATGTATTTGCATGTAAAATTTATGTATGTGTGTGTGTGTTTGTATGTGTATGAGAGAAAGAGAGAGATGAATCGGTGTATTGTCATGTATACGTACATACATAAATACATATGCATACAGCTCTTTTGTATGTGTGCGTGTGTGTGTGAGATAGAGAGTGAGATGGAGAAAGAGAAAGTGAGAAAGAAAGTGATGTTTAAGTGGCACTCACTCTCCCTCTCTCTCACACATACCCACGCACACATACATACAAAAAGATGTATGCATATTTATTTATGCATGTACGTATACATGACAACGCACACTCTCATATGCACGCACACACACACACGTCTATTTCATCTGATGTTTGATGCTGTATGTATGTGAGTGGTTGCGTGCATGTATGTATGTGTGTATGCGTGCGAGTGTGTATGTGTGTCTATGTGTGTGTGTGTGTGCGTGCGTGCGTACGGCGTTCCACATTCGCCCTTTATTTCAATCACTTGTGAAAATATTCACGTAACTAATTTTTTCATTTAATCCCCATTTTAATTTTCAAAAAAGTTTCCGAAGATGTAGAGGATCAGTATTCTACAGTAAACCAAACACGAATACATGTAGCCAAAGACAATGTCGACTTCTGCAACTCTCTTAACTCTATTAAGCATTTTTGCAGATACATAAACAAAAGTTTATATGCTGCAACATGCACTCTTATGCAGAATGACAGTCAGCAGATAACTAAAAATGACGACGTTGCACAGTATGACAGAAGATACATCAGTACCAATGAGCCTTTTTGGCACATCTTCAGCTTTTCCATTCATGAGAGGCACCCAGTTATCATTCATCTGAGTGTTCATCTAGAAAATGGCCACAGGGTTATCTTTACAAAACAAACAGACTTGCAACAAGCCCCCCCCCCCAAATAATAAAATGAACCCTTACTGCCTTTTTATAGTTGTGTCGAATAGTCGAATAGTCGAATAGATGAATATGAAAGAAAACTCCTTTACCCACAATTGCCTAAATATTATACCTAGAGCAACAATAAATGGCACAAGAAGAAACGAGGGGCTAACGTTCTTGCAAGGGTATACGACGTCCAGCCAAGCCAAGAAGAATGCTACTACTTACGGCCCCTTTGCATGAAATACGCGGTACCAAATCATTCCAAGATTCGAGGAGGGTAAATGGTCATGTGTGTGAAACTTATAGGGAAGCATGCTACCAACAAGTTTTTTTTTAGAAACTGATGAGCATTGGGACATTGCACTGACTGAAGCATCAGTATCAGATTTTTTTTGCAATTATACTGAATATGTGTCAACTTGGTACTCCCTTACAGCTTTGGATGATACATCGTGAGGAATTAAGGTATGTAGTTCAATAGTCAAACCTGGATATCAATATTCAGTTCTATGAAACAATTTTAAACCAAGCACTGATTGAAACTGGGGATCAGGTTTTGGCCATGGGAGGCAAGAATGTGCGAGAGTCTGGCTCTGGAATGCCAAAAACCATCAAATTCGTGCTTTAACTTCAAGAGACATAGCAAGATAGATAAATTATGACATTACAGAGTTGGCTGCATTTGTGAATGAACATGAATATAAACTTCTTCCAGAACAATGTTGTGCATATGATAAAATAATTTCGTCAGTCAGAGAAGAAAGCGGAGAAAATTCCTTTCTTGATCTTCTGGTGACAGAGGTAAAACATTTGTAACAACATTGCTTCTCTCCAAGGTAAGGCAACGAAAAAGCATTGCAGTTGCTGTAGCATTGTCTGGCTTTGCTGCCACCATTCCTCCCAAGAGGACAAATAGACCATTCTGCTTTTAAATTAACGCTAAACCTGACAGTCAAATTTGTAACATAAGCAAAAGTTCAACCTCAGCAGAAGTGTTGCGCCATTGCTATCTGATCATTTGGGATGCATGCACTATGTCACATAGTGGTGCAATGGAAGTTCTTGCTAAGACCTTACAAGGCATAAGAAGCAACAAAAAATCTATAGGATAAATTACATTAGGTTTCTCAGGAGACTTCAGACATACATTACCAGTGATTCCGAGACAAACAGAATCCGATAAAATAAAAGCATGCATTAAGTATTGGAAAAATTATCCTTCAATACTAACCCGCGAGCTTTATTACATAGGGACCAACGTGCAGAACAGTTTTCAACCTGGCTCCTCCAATTAGGAAACGGGTAAGTACCATTTCATGAGAATGGTCATATCAATTTGGCTCATATTTCTATCATGGTGAATTTCCCAGCTGAATAGAAGAACGGTAAAGGGTATTTCCAGACTTAGGTAATAATTATAATTCACATAAATGTTTGTGTAAAAGGGCAATTCTTGCTCCAAAAAATGAGACAGTAGCAAGGATTAACTATGAATTAATGAATAAGATTCCAACAGTTATTAAGGAGTACACATCAGTTGATTCAGTCCATGATGAAAGTCGAGCTGTCCGTTACACCACAGAGTTCCTTAATTCTCTTGAGCCACCTGGAACTCATCCACAATCTGATAGAAGCAAGCTACTATCATCACTGGATATACCGCTGGGGAAAGGTTTTTATTCCAAAAATTTCCAATCAAACCAACACACATGCCATTTGATTTCAAACCAACACAATTCCTCGTGTGACTTTGCTTCGTAATGTCTATTAATGAAGCTCAAGGTCAGACTTTGAAATCTACTGGCTTGCACTTAATTGAGCCCTGCTTTTCTCATCGTCAACTTTATGTTGGTTCCTCCAGGGATGGCAGTTTGCAAGACTTATTTCTCAATGTCCAAACCAGAAAACAAAGAATGTTTACCCAGACGCTACTCCCTTCATAAATGTGGTAAATTTTGTATTTTCGTCTATTATTATTATTATTATTATTATTATTATTATTATTATTATAATTATTATTATTATTATAATAATTATTATTATTATTACTACTACTATTTTATCTTTTGACTTTTGATTTGTATGTATACAAGTTGGCTCCAAGTCTCACACAGAGACCTCAAGAGACAACAAGTTAGAAGTTAATGTTGGTATTTTGCCTAGTGACATATATTTGGTTTTGTACATAGTATTGTTCTAGAGAATGTTTAAGAAAACATAAGAAAATTATGTAGACAGTATTTTACGTAGGATATGGGCAGTTCCCATGACCATTATCTTTTGAATTTCTGCCATTTTTGAGGTTTCCTGGTATCTGAGCTATGTAGCAATCAGCCCCTTCTGCTATCATTGCTAGGTCACCTAAGAAAACAGATATTGTTTTAGTGTTCAGGTTCCAATTTCTATTTCAAGATCTTTATATTGCTCAGTAATTTTATTACTATTATTATTATTATTATTATTATTATTATTATTATGATTATTGGATTATGAATTCAGAATTGATTTCCCATTCGAAGAATGAATTGTATCCCAACTGAAGAATAAATTGAATTTAGAATAACAAATTTCTATATAACATAATTTGCTTTTTCTTCCAATATATATAGAACAATTCCATTCCCACGTATCGCCGGGTGCCTCTGCTAATATGTGTGTGCGCATATATACATATATGTAAATGCGTATGTACCTTCTCATATCTGACGATGATATGTAGTTGTAGATGTCAGATATCCACATTTTATCCCAGAATGAAAAACTAAATATTTTGACTCAATCCCGAAAGAACCAATCCCAATTTACTTGTACTAGCAAAATCAACGGTCTTTATTCTTTTCTTCAAAGCTTTGGATATGGAAATACAGTAAATGATGAACATTAAGAAAACATTTGGGAGAAGTTGAAAGAACCAGAAACTTCAACGTGGAACTATGAAGATTTACCGTCACAGTATTTACGTGTTTATCTATTCCAATTATAGAGAAAAACGAATGTAGGAAACATGGAAAAATATATTTTGAGCACTTTTATATTCCGAAATTTCTAAAATTATTTTTAAGTTCTTAAAATCCGAAAGAAAAAGAAAATATTATATAATTATACAGATAATATAGAAAATGTTTTCTGTAAAAAAAAACAAAAAGAAAATCCCGGTAAACTGGCCAAAAATATTATTCCTTTTTCATTCAAATTTTCCTAAGGAATTTAAAGTATTTTGTCTTTGTAGATTTGCTTTTACTACTTTTTAAAAATCTTTTTTCATAACTCAACTAGGTTATAGAATGTTTCTGACTGGGTGTATCTAAATCAACAAGGTTATCGAAATATATCTTTCACAGAATGTTATTCCGGTTCCTCTTTTTTTTATAAAAGTTATGTTCGAGTGGTGTAATATCATAACATTTTTGCAATATTTAAAAGGAAGGTTGTACAAATACATTAAGTTAATAATCAATATCTCAAAAAGAATACAATGGGTCTAGTGGCAGCAAAGTTCTGTTGCTGTTTATATTGTTGACAGGTGATTGACTGCCATTTATTAACATATTACTATATCTGCTAGTGTCTAAGTTATTAACACTCGAATATTTCGTTTTATTATTTGCTACCACCTTATGCAGCCAATTCGCCGAGTCTTCAGAACTTTAGATAAGTTGCTTAGAGCTACTTTTCCGACGAACTGTGTTCAAAAACTGCTGAAGTTAACTTTGCTTTTCATTATTTTATTGTTCATAAATAAAGGACTGTTCCTATACTTGGGTTGTTCTCTGTCTTTGTTCCCCTCTTCGTATCTCTGTCTCTGTTTGAACGAAATAAGCTATGGCTTAAGAAGGAGTGTCCTACTCAAGTCAAAAATTCCCATAACATGCCTTGTCATAACGGCTCCCTTCTAGTTCATAAGCCACACCCTACTAACTACTTCAGACATCTAATTTCGAATTACAATTCTCATTTAAGTGTTTTATAATTTTTTAGATGTTCATCGTGTCCTTTGTTGGTGTTCTTAGAACAATCATAAAACCGCAACTGTATTAATGGTCCTAAGAAACTTCATATCATTTTATAAAATCTTTCATCAAATAATGAAAATGGCTTTAATTTCTGGCTATTTGTCGAAGGTTCCCTCCTACCTCATTTCTTTAATGACATCTACGTATAGCAACATCAAAGCGATAAAGAACGATGTACCTCAGATACAGATACGATATTTGTTAAAATTAGTCAAATCACACAGTTTATTTTGCAAAATATAGCGTATTAAATAATTCACTTATTCACTAAAACAATCAATATTATTAAAATAATTGCATAATTTGACACAGTGGAATATTGTCCTTTCGCTTTTAAATCATTTCTTAATGTTTTGGTATTTGTCAAGAATACTCCGCCTCCCATTAGTCTATTTGATTAGTGTTAGCATACATTTTTAATAATTTTGAAATACCATCTAAGTGCAGAGCCATGTCTGGATATATATATATATATATATATATATATATATATATATATATATATATATATATATATATATATATATATATAGTGTAGTATATTGCCACTTAAGTGTGGCTGACCCCTAGGGGTGGATGTTACTGTTGCTTTTAGCCCCAGGAGGACATCCCTAACCCTAACCCTAACCCTAACCCTAACCCTAACCCTAACCCTGAAATCCGGATCCGTTCGTGCTGCAGATCGTGGTGAGAGGGATGACTTCCCTTGGCAAACAGGACACAGTCGTGTGTCGATAAGCCAGCTGGAGGAGATGTCCTCCTGGGGCTAAAAGCAACAGTAACATCCACCCCTAGGGGTCAGCCACACTTAAGTGGCAATATACTACACTTTATCGTGCAGTTACTGTTAATACTTCATTTAGAGAATTAACATTGCTTATATATATATATATATATATATATATATATATATGCACTTATATACATTTATATATATATGTACATATATACATATATATATATGTATATATATTTTCAGAGATGGCCATATGTTTGGCAACATGTAAATAATACATTGAAGGAGTAACCAAAAGATAATCAATCGTTTGACATACTAAACGTTCATAAACAACAACAAAAGCAAGGAAACGTAATAGAGACAATGGAGTTAACACTACTGGTACATCCCTTTCTTCTTTTATTTATAAAATTAACGTGTGTGATAAAAAAGAAATCAACGTCTATACAAACACTATTGCAAAATGTTTGATTAATTTTCGCACCTTCCCCACGACACTAGTATCACATTTGATGATGAAATAGTGAAATTTTCATAATTTCTAAAAATTGTTCTAAAAATTTAAACCACATATAGAGGAACAATAAAGTTCAAGATATATTCGTTAGAACAGAATTAGTTTTGAAATGTAGTTAATTTTATTCTGAAAAGCGATTTTAAGCATGTATAAACAACAACAATTACGAGAAGACATAATGGAGGCGATGGTGTTAACATGAGTTTCACCTACTTGTAGTTATAAAATCTTAGCCGCAGCCACTCAACTGTTATCTTGCACCACAGAAAGACGGGCATGCAAGGTTAGAAACGACTGTTCTGAAATATTTGTGCTTAATATAAATGTTGATTAAATTGAATTGGAGATAAAATAATAGTAAAGCTAATTTAAACAACCTAGCTTTTTTTTTTATCAATAATGATAATCACTGAATCGTTTGAGCTAGCTGTTAACTGTCATGTATGAAACAAAATAAATATAAACAGCACCAATATAAAACAGAGACTTTCATGATAGAATAACGCTGTATAAATTATTCGTTGCACTGTTGTACAAGAGATCTCCGTTTTAAGAACATCTTTCAGACTCTTCTACTTCTTCAATTACGTCAGTGTACCGTTTTTTCCCTACCGAACTCTTCAGCAAAAATCCAACCTGTAACACGCGCGATTAAGTTTTTGGGAATGAAGATCAGTGTGATCGTCCTTAACAGGTGTTTATCTAATTTACATAATACAAAAGGGGATTTTAGTTTTTGGCAGTTTAGTCAGAGTTGGAGGAACAACGCCCTCGATTTGTTATTTATGGCTTCAACGACTAGCAGGATTATGGGAGGAATTTATGTTCAAACAGGAGAGCTGGTACAAATACATACAACAGAAGGAACTGGGCCTAAAACACCGCATGTCATTGCAAAATGCTTGTTTAGTCTTTAATTGCCCGCTTATTAAGTCTATTATCCAAGAACTTTAAACATAAAGAACCGAAACAGGTATTATTATGCATTGCGTATGACGATCTTACACCTCCACCAATCCATCGCCCTTGAATAGTAAATTTTTTGATCAACTCAAAAGGAATGAAACGCCAAATTTGACCTTAGAGGCATTGGAACATAGATTGCAAAGACCCGATAGAAACGACCGCAATGTAATTGTCCCATTCTCTAACGAGTCGGCTATTTTCTTGAGATGACGGACTATCAAGTAATCTTGTTGTTGCAGGTGGTGGTGGAGGGGGGGGGGGCAGAAAATAAATCAGTTTTTGAAAGGGTGTTGCATTTCAGGTGAGAAAGCAATTGGAACACGCTTATTCATGGCGATGCAGAAGTGAACTAGTTTTACATGTAATCTGATGTTACGTCAATCGCAAAAATTTCGTCTACAAAGTTTTATGGTGACAATTGAAAGACATCTGTATTTCAGCTGCCTCAGAAATCTTCAGCGTATGCGTGCATATATACATAGATATATAGATATAGATATATTAATATTAATATATATATATATGTATATATATATATATATATATATATATATATATATATATATATATATATATATATATATATATATATATATATATATATATATATATATATATATATATATATATATATATATATATATATATATATATATATATATATTCTGATCAATAAGTATACAGACTGTTCCCATAGTAACGAAGCTAAAGTACGCAGAGTAAACTAGCTTGGCACGGATTGACCTTGAACTCTGCTGTGCATGCGCACTAGGTTTTAACGTTGTAGCTCACTTCCGCTGTTTACAGCAGTGCTTTGAAGGAAAGTGTGCAGCGTGTGATCGTCTCGTTGACCATGACAAAGTTGAGCAGTGTATCAGCATCAGATTTTGCACAAAGCTCGGTGATACCTGCTCAGAGACCAATGCAAACTTCTCAAAGGTTTTCATCGTTTTCGACGCAATCAAGGAGATCTTGAAACTCGATTGTCTATTTGGTCAGCTGAAAGCAGTTTTGCACATACTTGGGAGATGCGCGTCTCATACTTAAATCTTCAGAGATAATGGACTGAACTGAGCCGTAACTAATCTGCACATCCCCTAACTCACGGATGGGGATTAGACGTTCGCACCTCACAGCTGCACGCACATCTGCGATATTTTTCTCAGTTCTGCTGGTTGCGAGTCTCTCAGAACGTTCGTCAATATCAACATTTTTCGGCCATCTAGAAAACGTCTGAATCACTCGTACACTTGTGTGAAGCGCATACATTCATCTCCATATACTTTCTGCAACTTTGCGTAGGCCCCTGAGCAGGTATTGCCATGATAACTTTCTCCGTCATGATCAGTCCCACGATCACACGCTGCACACGTTCTTTCCAAGCACAGCTATAAACTGGAAGTGAGTCAGAGCGTTAAAACGTAGTGCTTTTGCACAGAAGAGTTCAAGATCATTTTGTATCACGCAGTTTTACGTTGCGTGCTTTAGTTTCATTACTATAACAACATATTTATTGATCAGACCTCGAATATATATATAGTCAATTCAAAAACTAGAGAAAAAAAAAAGAAGAAAAAGGAAAAAAAGAAACAAACGTGAGCATGAAGCACAAACAATGTATTAATATGACGCTCGGTAAATTGTAATAATGAGGTAAAACTAGCTAGTAATATTTTGAAATAACTGAATAAGCACGTTTCAGCTTTGCGTAATATATCACAGGAAATGCAACCATTACGTAAATCTTCCTAACTTAAAGTGATTCAAATTATGAAGAAATTGCTGGAAACGTTTATGGTCCATTCAAGTAGTGAGTTCTTGTTGAGTGAGTTGTATCCAGGTATGGATGGCTTATCTGGCATTCCTTCAAGAAATCTGTCCAGACTCCGTTTAAAGGTTATGCGATCCTTTTCCTCTTTGATTCGTTTTGGGACAATCTTAAACAGGGTAGGGCCTGTTGAGGAAAAGAAATTATGCTGCAGTGTACCTATATGTTGTGATCCTGAATTGGGCAGGGGACGCATGGCCCCTTGTCCCAGCCTTGGATGAACCTTGAAGCTAACGTTCATATCGTTTGGATGATGCTGGCGGTATATTCTCCACGTCGTACAAATGATGTACCGCTCGCGGCGGCGCTGGAGAGAGCAGAGTTTCAAGGCTTTAAGGCAGTCCCAGTAATCGAGATCAGTCATGCCTTCAATTCGTTTAGTGAGTGCCATCTGGGGTGATTTAACCCTTGAGATATTTCGCTTTGTATGGGGAGGCCACAAAGGGCAGCAGTATTTGATGTGTGGCCGTACAAAGGAGGAGAAACGCGGAATGATGACACCTTGTTCTCTGGACCAGAAGGTTCTTAAGATCCAGGAGCTCATCCTACAAGCTATATTGACCTTATTATTGATGTGGGCACTCCAATCGAAATTGTTATCAACAATTACACACTCACACACACACGTATATATCGTACATTATTTATATTTGACGGATATTTGTCCTCATCTTGTTTGTTGTTAATAATGTAAATGATGTAAATAATGTACATGATTCCTCATCCTCTTAAATATAGAACTGTAACATATATATTGTGTTTGTATATTTCTTAATTTTGTGATCCTTTTGTATATGCACGTGATTACTTATGCTGATACTATGGGTGCAATATGAGTGTACCCGTGTGCGGCGGGCATGCGACTTTGTATGTAATATTTACTGTGAAGTAGTAAGCAACCAACTCAGACTACTATGTTCCGCTCGTAAAGAATACAACCTTCGACTCATATCTCACTCTTTTACTCATTCACCCTTTTCTTCTTACCTGACAAGTCCACCCAACTCCCACTCCTAAATATTTGAACTCTTCCTTTCGTTTTTTTCTTTTTCTTGACCACTCCATCTCTTCTAAAATCTTTCGTTTTATTCTGTATAAACGTTTACGCATGGGTGCGCCAAAGTATATGTTTACTGCAGACATAGTACAGTTTCCTCAGCTTATTATTCACAAAGGCCTTTCCCATAAAGTCGGTATCCATCTACACTAACCGCCCTCTTTTCCTCACTCATTTTCTTCATTCTTACCCACTCTAGACACTTCCCCACTCACATATTATTTGACCTCTTCCTTCACTTTTCTTACTGACCATTTTATTTCCTCAAACATTTGTTTTTTTAATTTGCTCATTTTTTAACTTGTTCATTTGGCTGCACTACTCATTTCAAATCGTATATTCGGTGAGTTAACATGGGATTCCTTAGCAACAGTAAAAAAAAAACCCAACCTAAAATAGTGTTGCCACTCTGATCAGAGAAACCTTTATAACCATATCCATGTATAATGCTTACACCTTCTCTTTCCTTAGAAGTGATTACCCCTTATAATATAACCACTAGATAAGAGACAATAAAATTAGAGACAGTTAGAATTCTACCTAGAATTAATTACTAGCCTGCTAGCCTTGGCTATGTCAAGATGGATTTTTATGTATTCTTCTTCACACTTGGATTTTAATGTTGCCACAATTATATGTCTATCCCACTGTAATTTTCTACATCATTGTGCAGCTGAAAAATGCTCTACATATTGCATTTAATGTAATTCTCGCATTACTTAAGTAAATGGAGTAGCATGAAACGTGCGTACTGCAGTCATCTTTAAAATCCGTGTTGCATATGTTGACTTCTTGATCACCTTGCTTTCAGAATGGTTTTTGGATAATACCATACTATATTCTGGTGCCTAAACATAAGTACCATATTCAAATTTTGAATCTAAATCTACATCTTATACATACACACACACACACACACACACACACACACACACACACACACACACACACACACACACACACACACACACACACACACACACACATACATATATATATATATATATATATATATATATATATATATATATATATCGTTTACTGTGTACAGAAAGTAGAGCATCTTTGTTACTGCCTTCCAGCTGCTCGATGTAATATTTTTGTGTAGCTAAATTGCTTTAGAAATAAAACCTGTGTTGAGAGGTAATTATGATAAACTATGTCTGTGAGAAGTCAGTGATAACTTTTAGTTTCTGTAAATCTTATGTTCTTAATATAATCGCAGTCTTAATATTCATATTTCTTAATATTTCAAATCATCCAGTTATTATGAATACACTTATTTATGAAAAAATGAAGGCACAAACAAACAGATGCAATACTTATAGATAGATAGATAGATAGATATCTTTTTATTATAGCCACACAGGGCTAAATACAGAAAATGGACAAATTACAAAGTAGAGCTTTTCTTGGGGGGGGGGGGCAATTTGGATCAAAAGGGATCGCGGGAAGAAAAAGAAAGAAAAAACGTGGGGGGGGGCGATCAATAGGGATCGCGTATCACAGTCGATGTAAAAAACGGGGAACAGATTAGGTTTATCCGTGGAGAGAAAAGGCTACGGAAAAGACCACGGTCACCTTAGGCTTTTTTTTTTTAAAGGTACATGAAAGTAAGTACCTTCTCTCTTTTTGTCTCTTTTTGTTACAAGTCTATGCTTAAAATGGTGTCGTCTTTCATTCTTACCATTCTTGCCACATTTACCCATTTTTTGTTGAAACTTTCATTCGACAACACCTTCCTCTCTATCCTCATCCTCCTTTTCAAGTGGTATTGAAAAAGTTGACGAGGGACTGACCAGAGAGGAAAGTGTTTGTTTGTAGACCTTTCAAACGCGTCCACCACACGCATTCTTTTGCCATAGCTATCAGTGTTACAAAAACCGTTTTTCCTTCCCGTTTAAAGGAAGGTGGCGGAACAATATTCACGATAGACTCGGCTGATAAGTGGGCTCGTCCCACACGCGACAACAGCCGTTCGACGAAGGTCCACAGCTCTGAAATATCTGGACACTGCACGAGTGCGTGCAGAACGGTTACGTCGCTCTGACCGCATCTCGGGCAGGT
>NC_142932.1:7287253-7309753 GCF_046866305.1 Octopus bimaculoides | reverse complement strand
AGACCTTTATACAAATGGAGATTTCTCTAAATAATGTTCATACAAGTATACTTAATCGTTGATAGCTCATTCACATAAATTAGATTTGTCCCGATTTTCTGTACTCTGAATATCAATCCTATTGAGGTCAAATGTGGCCTTCATGTGTTTCGGAATCAAAGAAAAGTATCAATTCAGAATGTTGGATGTGCTGAGATGTTAGAGAGTCGGGCAAGATGACTTTTATCTCATTCAGCTCATTGGATTCTGACAGCAATGTCTGCGGCGACACAACTACTGGGGCTCTATCGACAGGAGTCGTTAGTCATTCCTCATGGTAAACATTCGCAGCACGGAGAGGAGAAACGTCCGTGTAGGAGCAACGGAAATTCTTCAAAATATATTCCCCAGGTAAATACATAGACACGCTCAATTGATGGAATCACCCGTTTCTTTGCATTCAGGGGGAAATTGACACCATTCTTAAAATTATTTGATGGAAGAGAGTAATGTTAAAGTAGTGTATGGTATTGTGTTTCTCTTAACCACAGGATTGTTTAATGATATCTTTCGTATTTCTCCTGGATACATTTTATAATTTCACAATCAGAAGGCACCGAGCAAGAAGAGTGGTTAGCGTGTCAGACGAAATACTGGTAAACATTTCTTCCGCTTTCACTATGTGAGTTCAAATTCTACCGAGGCTGATTTAATTTTTTCTTCTCGGGATCGATAAAATAAGCACCAGTTGAGCACTGTGATTATTGCAATGGATTTTACCCCCAACCCTCAAAATTGCTAGCCTTGTGCCAAAATATGAAGCCGTTACTTCACAAGTAGATTCAACTTTTGAAACCGAATATGTCATATGAGCAATACTCATTTCATTAAATGTTTAAAGTACTTAATGAAAAATGACCCCAACGTTTTCACTATGAACGTCCCTTCTTCGTATACTTAAGTTTGGAATTCTCTATAAGACAATGTTTTTGTCAACCCCAAATGCAATTATCCAAATTGTGGTCAACATACTTAATTTAAAATGAATACCATTAGCCCCGAGTGATTTTATTCTGATTGCTCAAATATGATTGATCAAATTTATATACTGCAGATCTTACGAAGGGTAGGCTTGGTTGCATGCACGCTCTTTAGTAACTCCAACGACGCTTTGAGTAGTTGCTGAATTATATATTTGTAACGAGATTCGCTAGCATTTTCCAAATACTTACCTATCAGATTTAATACGTCATTCAGATATAGAAAATTACATACTTTTCTTTTTTGAGGGTGATGAATTTTGGTGTAACCTTCACAAGTCATCAGATGAACTTCAATTTTTCACAGATTCGCAACCCCTATCACGTCTTCATCTTTTTGGAGACAAGGCACCGATAAATTTAGAGTTCCAAGACGTAGTGAAATTAAATTATATATGAATTCAAACAAATGTGTCATGTAGTTTCCGTTTTTAAAGTTGTTCAAATAACTAAATCATTTGTATTTTCCTGCTTACTAAATGTAACTATCAAATTGGAATTATTTGATGCTGTAGTTGTTTAGATGTATGTGTATATGTATGTCTTTGTTTTTGCGTTTGTCTAACTTTGAATATCAGTGCGCGTTTTTGTTCGTGTATGTATCTATGTATGTGTATGTATATATTTCTATGTGATTGCTTATGCACATATATATGACTGAGTACCTTTAAATGAGACAGAAGGATCTTTGCGCGTGCGTTTAAGCGTTTGGGAGATTATGTATGTGTCTGGGTTCGAGTGAACATCTTAGCGGAAGACTAAGATTAATGTTTGTCTCTGTGTGCCTGCTTTTTATGTTTGTATTTGTGTGTTTATGTGTGTGTTTCAAGTCTGCTAGCATATTTATAAACACAAAACGTATCTCATGACAAATCTGTTCTTATAGAAATTCACAAGTGAAAACCGTATGGCTTGATAAGTACTTAATAACATCTAAGAACCAGAGAAAGCGATAATAACAATAATAATAATAATAATAATAATAATAATAATAATAATAATAGTAATAATAGTAATAATAATAATAATAATAGTAATAATAATAATAATAGTAATAATAATAATAGTAATAATAGTAATAATAATAATAATAATAATAATAATAATAATAATAATAATAATAATATAATCCCTCCTTAAAATGTTATTATGAGTCAGTAATGGATAACGTTAGTGCAATAGATAATTGCAATATCAGCTGAGGAACATTGAGTACTCTTACTACAACCACAACAGACACAATGCTGTTCAGATTAGCAAACCAGAAAGGAATGGGATGAACCAAAATGTAGCTCGTTTAATAACGTAACTGAGACGAGAGCATAGTGCTAAAAAAAGAAATTGCTGGGGAAAGGATCAATCCTCTTTTTTCGGATTCCTTTTGGTTAACATCGAGAGCAGCTATTAAATTAATCTGCGGGATATAACAGTACAGCGACTGCGTAAAGATTAATGTTTCCCGAAGAGTGCGGTCAGAAAGAGGTAGTTGGGATAAATGGATCTAGACATTAACGTAACCTGCCGAACAAGGCGGAGCTGAAAGTACGACAACACACGTGAAAGAGGTTTAAATTATCAGATTTTAACTTCTGGTTTCCATACATGCAGAAGTTAATACTTCTTGAATGACGAGTCAACGAATCGATCTCTAAGTAGTCGTGGCACATGCTAGAGATAATAGCTCAATCTCTCTAGAATCACACTCGACCTTTTCAAAGAAGACCGCATTAAATAATGTAGTCCAGGTTTTACAAAGCTAGGGAAAAAAGCTCGAGATGGTTATGGTTTAATAACAACAAGAAAATAAATTTCAGGTTTAGTTCCCATCAAAATACTTGATAGGACATTAGAGCATCAGATTAAATGCTCTCCTTATTTTACCTCATTCACAATCAACTTCCACCCCACCGCCATCATTGATATAAATGTTCATTTGATTTTATCCACATTATACAAATTGTAAAACAAGTCGTGTAAATTCCAATAAATCTCTTTCTCTCCATGTACATATATATATTTACAGCTTATCTAACTTCGTTATAGGAAAAGTATACAATCTTCGACACCCATAAAGCATTACTGTTCCTGAAAGTTGTTTTTTATACCTACGATAGACTGCTTGGGTCTTACAAGCTTCCTTCACTTAAATACTTAACACTTATGAATATATATAGAGATAGATAGATAGATACATACATACATACATGCATACACATACACACACACACACACGTACACACACATATATATATACATATATGTATATACACACACATAAATATATTTATATATGTATGTATGTTTCGATGTATATATCTATATATATATATATATATATATATATATAGAAGTTCAATTAAAGGTTAAAATGCTCATTAAGGGATAATAAAATCCAATGAATATACTGGTTTATTACCTATTACAAAAAGTATTGAATATTACATTTAATATTCAACTGTAAGCTAACTGGATAAACCGGGGTTATATATATTTTAAAGAAAATAAGAAAATAGAGATAATTAAATTAATAATTATTTGCTAATTATAAAATTGGATATCATCTCTGACAGCTGTTTCGATTCAAAACATTAGAAATTAATTAATATCGTTAAAACATTTTAAAGTTGAATCACATCGGAGTTGGAAAAAGATATACACTTACATTTTCATATTATTGTGTGTTGAGTGTAGGGAGGATATCCACTAACTGATTTTGTAGAAAGAACATGGCATAAACCTTACAAAGGGGGATGGGGAGCATATTTATCGAAGCTATTACTTCGTCTGTGTCCTCTTTTTGTTTCAGACTAAATAAATTGAGATTTATTAATTAGATAATGGATATAGACCGAAATACAATCATAACATTCCGTAAAGGAGGCGAAAATAATATACCTAAAAAATAAATCTTAATATTTACCGAACAACGGTTTGGAAAATTGTCAAGAAATTTCAAGAGACTGTCCCATCGCTAACTGACATGAACATGGCCGTAAAAGAAGTGTACGGACCTCACACCTTATCAAAAGTACAAGAGAAATGATACGACGAAACCCTCGTCGTTCCGTCAGAAAACTGGCTGCCACGGCAAAAAGTAGCCGAACATCGATGCATCGAGTGTTGAAAGGGGGATTTTAGGACCCTCCTCTAAAAGATGATCCACCGTTCGGAGCTCACGAAATTTTATAAGGCCATGAGACAGGAGAGAAGTCGTCTTATCCTGCGTCAGATTGCTGCCCAAACCACTTCAAACAGACAGTAAACCCCCAGAACAACCGACTTTGGACAGTATCTGGCTCCATCGAAGGTGGACTCGTAAACCTACGTCAAAATCCACAGTCTGTTATGGTTATATATATATATACGCACAAGAAATATTTGTCTCTTTTTATGGAAAAAAAGGGTTAAGAGGACTGCAAAAATAGTGTTCAAGTGTAAATTAGACTAAAATAAAGAAACATTGATCATAGAACAAACATCAAATTCGAGTCAATGACCTTATATGTAACACCATACCTAAAACATTTAATCATATATAGATATTATCGAAGGTAAAAATATATATGCGACTAAAATACAAATATATAAACGGCCTATCAAAAAGGTAAATATAAACGACTAAAAATTAATAAAAACTATCTTACTTTCAATAATAGAAGAAAGCATAAAGAATTTCATAGTTTTCGTGCATGCAACAAAAATTTGTATCCAAAAGATGATGGAAAAAATGTACGGCAAAACATTGGAGTTAAGTATAAGCTTTTTTTTATTTTAAAAGCAACCTATATTTTAATCAATCTTAAATGATAGAGCTTAATTCGAGGAGCTTCATGCTATCAGTCTCATGCAATGAAGTTCTAAAATAAAAAAAAAGTTATGAGTGTTTGTTTCTCAAATTTGATGGTGATAATATAGTTTTATACATTTTTATGAAAATAGTTCTATAAGGAGACTTTTAATATATGTCACCGGTGTCATTGATGTAAGGAAAAAATTATCGATGACATAGCTAATTGACATATTTGATGCATTATTAATTAGCAAAATAGCAAAGCCTGAAAAAACATGGATTACATGGAAAAATGCGAGCAAGGGACATAATATTCTTAAGATTATAAACCTGGAAAATTACAGGAAAGGATATTACATTTGGAAAAGTTCAGGACAAGTTATTACATCTAGTAAAGTACAGAACAAGAGAAGGTTACTTAAAATATTGCAGCTAAATATAAAATTTGAATATTAAAAATTATTTGTTTTTAATTTACAAAGTAACACTTAACATCGTTTTGTTAAAATATTGACACACTAGAATACTTAGAAAATGAGAGCCAGAAGTACCAATATAGTTAAAGTTTTATGCACGGTCGAATGGTATAATATGTTAGGCAAATTCATTATGTAAAAAATATGCATTGTGTCAAGATTAAAAATGTGAAGACTTGGCAATAACTTAGTCAATAACTCAAGTGAATTTGTTGTTATAGGTAGATTTTACTATAATATTTAACTAATGTTTGTATTATTCTATCTATTGTAATATTGTAATTTGAACTACTATTATTTTTATAACCTATCTTCAAATTTCTAATCATTAATTAATAATTTTAAAAATGAATCTTTTTAAAGTGCAAAATATATTTTCAGTTATTTTTCATTTTTAATAGAAGTAAAAATTAAAAACAAATAGAAGGAATAATTTGTAATAATTTTGGTAGTTTTAATGAAAGCTAAACTTTTCTAAATCTTAATATTTTATTTGAAATTTTGTCCTTAGCTGCAATATTTTAAGTAAATTTTTTTTTGTTCTGTTTCACCAGATGTAATATGTTGTCCTGAAGTTTTCCAAGTGTAATAACTTGTCCTGTAGTTTTCCAGGTGCGTAATCTTAAGAATATTATTTTTCTTGCTCGCATTCTCCCATAAAATCGCATATGACTGAGAGTGATATAAACACTTACATTACTAGAAATAAGAGCTAAACGCTCTAATACTGCAGTTAAAACACATAATTGCATACTTATACGTTAGCAGACACCGTAATCGCCCGCTGTCCTTTGGATGATTATGGTACAGGTGTGGCTGTGTAGTAAGAAACAACATGGATCCGAGTTCAATCCCACCGTGTGGCATCATGGGTAAGTGTCTTCTATTATAGCCTCGGGCCGACCAATGCCTTGTTAGTGGATCTGGTAGAAGGAAACTGAAAGATATCCGTCTTATATATATATATATATATATATATATATATATATATATATATATATATATATATATATATGTATGTATGTGTATGTATCTGTTTGTGCGCCTGTGTTTGTCCCCCACCATAACAACCAATGTTGGTGTGTTTACGTCCCCGTAACTTAGCGCTTCAGCAAAACAGACCGGAAGAATAAGTACTAGGCTTCCAAAGAATAACTCCTGGGGTTGATTTGTTCGACTAGGGGTGGTGCTCCGTCATAGACGCAGTCAAATGGCTGAAATAAGTAAAAGAATATAATTCCTATATATATATATATATATATATATATATATATATATATATATAGGTGAGAAAGTTGGTATATGAAAGCACGTGGTTGGATGTATAAAAGATAATAAGAGTGAAAAAACTACAGAAGGCTTGTGTTACATGGTTAAAGTATATATTTAAATTATGTCAGAAAAATGTAAGAAAAATGTTAGAAAAATGTTATAAAATCTTTTTGGTATATAAACATTGTATTTTGAGAAATAACCGGTTTCGTGTTGTCTTTTCAAATTTCTCTACTTCATTGTGTCGTGTTCGTTCCAGTCTGAGAAAGAAGAGTTCTAGATAGGGGGAGGTAATTAGGGATTTCTTCTGGTATAGGGGAGATAATCGAAATCTAGGAGGTGGTAGAATTTGATTAATTTACCATGGTTTTGTTCTATATTTTTTCCCCCTTTTTTTTCACTCAGTGGGGTGATGAATTTCCTTATTTAAATGTGTTAGCAATGGTTAAGTTTGGATTTGTATTTTTGAATGAAAAAGGTTTCCTTATTTAATCTAATCTGTGTTGGTGTTTTAATGGCACATTGATAAAAAGGAAAGATTATAAATTGTGGTAGCATTTGTTTTGCGCATTTTTCAATATGATCACTAAAAGGTATCATTCGGTATTCTGGGTGTGCAATCTGCTGGCGGTGCAGAGTGCATCTACGTCTGAGCGATAATCCTGTAGACTCTATGTAGTTCTCGTGGCAGCCCGAACATCTTATTACATAAATAAGATTTTCTGAGGCACAAGTAAAGTTAGATTTAACTTTGAATTTGTGTCCCCCTTTGAAGAGGAATTCTGAACCTTCTAGAATGTTTGGGCATGTTGCACAATTTGGTCGACCACATCTGTTTACTTTCGCATCTGTTGTTTCGGAAAGTAATTTTGCCTTTGTGAGGATCTTTTTCAGTGATTTTGGTTGTTTGTGGCTTTTGATGATTTTGTGTGTGCGTAAAATTTCCTTCAATTTGGGGTCCTTATGTAGCATTGGTATGTTTTGGGTGATGATGGTGATGGCTTCTTTGTTTCTGGGGTTGTATGTGGATATGTACGGTAGTATTTTCGGGGAATGTGTGTTGCTGTGTTTAACTTTTCTTAAGTTTTCTATGTTAATTTGTGATGCACGTCTGATTCCTTCCTCTATGAGTTGAACTGGGTAGTGTCTGTCAATTAGTGTGTTTTTGAGTTCTTGTAGACTGTAGTCTCTAGTATTTTCTTCTGACACTATTGTGCATATTCTTCTTGCAAGGTTGAAGGGGATGTTTGTCTTGGTGTGTCTTGGGTGGCATGAATCAAATAGTAGATATTGTTTGGCGTCTGTGGTTTTGTAAAATATGTCCGTTTCTATTTTTAGGTTTACTTTTTTAATTAGTATATCCAAGAATGGGAGCTCCTTTTGGTTGTACTCCATTGTGAACTGTATGTTTGGGTTGACATTGTTCAATAGACTTTTGAATTTCAAGAGTTCATCTGTGTTTTCATTCCAGAGAATGAAACAGTCGTCCAGAAACCTTTTCCAATTTTCTTTTATGTATTGGGAAAGGGTGTTTCCAAAGGTGGATAAAGATTCCTGGTATATTATTATTTCCAAGTAACCCATTGTTAGGTTCGCAATGACTGGAGCTGCCCTAGTGCCCATAGCAATTCCGGATTTTTGTCGGTAGAAAGTATTGTCAAACATGAAGTGGTTGTTTCGTAAGATGAATTCAACCGATTTAGTAATGAATTCTTTACTGATCCTGTTTGGGATTTCTTTCGGGAATTGATCCAGCCAGAATTGAATTGCCTCAAGTTCATAGTTATGAGGTATACTGGTGTATAAATTAATCACGTCAAATGAGACCATGATTGTTTCTTCGTTTACTTCCTTTGGGAGGTAATTTAGCATATCCAAGTCATCTCTGATATAGCTATTTATGTGTTTAAGGAAGGGTTTTAGGAGGATGTCCATAAATAGACTTAGTCTGTGTGTTTCACAGGCTGGGCCAGCTATGATGGGTCGCAGTTTTATATATATATATATATATATATATATATATATATATATATATATATATACAGACACACACAGATAAATGTATGTATACACATCTGTCTATGTATATATGTATACACATATTCACACACATATATAGTAGTGTATCCAGAAATGAAGTGTGTGTGTGTGTGTGTGTGTATCAAAATGTATAACAAAAAGCATAGAATAGAGTAACCTGTAAAAGTTGATTGATATTATCCCGATTAAAACAGTTGAATTAGCGCAGCTGGGAATTTAATAATAAATAGTGTTCTTCTATGACGGTTAAATTTGATTGTCATATTTGATGAAAATGTGTGAAAGAATGAGAGACGAGGACACATTAGGAGAGAGGGGCGGCAGAGAGCAGAGAGGGGCGGCAGAGAGGAGAGAGAGAGAGAGAGAGTGTGTGTGTGTGTGTGTGATATAGAGAGAGATGAATCAGTTTCTACACAAGTATTTTGACTTCGTTTGCATTATCTGTCTGAACATATTTTAATGCTGCTAGAGTTAATTAATGTTCAGGGATTGCTTTATAGAAGAGCGCAAAATTAAAACGTATTCACATTCCATTGTCCAAATTGCCGCCCGTTGACTATGCATATTAATATCATTAGCAGGAAAATTAAAATGGTTTATCTTGATTTCATGAGAAATAAACTCGGTACAACCAGCTTACATAAACAGGCGGAATGGAAATAAAAATCACTTGCTATTAACTGCGAATTGTCGAATGGCATACTTCTATCAGTATAAATATCTATCAGAATGATAGCAAAGCTATTGCCGAAGAATTTTATTAAATATGTAAGCATAATATATCAAATATTGCGATCGGGAGAGACCTAGTTGTATCCAATTTCTTTGCAGACATTTTTTTTAATGTGTCTATATTTCTGTGAAGAGGCCATTTACAATGTTTTTCCCTGCTTTGTTTTCAACAAAATGGCCACCGCAGTAAAAGCAGGAAGTGGTTTTACTTGCAATCGCTGTAGTAGTATTCTGGTGGGAAAAATTAAACGCCATGAAATTTTCTCAAACGTGGAAATAGTCTTTAAAATAAAAACCAGACAATGTGACTATTACGGAAATAAACACTGAAGTACAGACATATACAATTATATATTAAGAGTCATACACATAACAACAACAACAACAACAACAACAATAATACTGATAATAATAATAATAATGATAATAATAATGATAATAATAATAATAATAATAATAATAATAATAATAATAATAATAATAATAATAACTGTTATCCCAGTAGTTGTGGGGTCACTTCGAGCAGGTTCGAGAAATATGTCGAAGAAAATGAAATTGAGATGAGAGCACAGCAGGCCCAAAAATCTGCTCTATCGGAGACTGCTAGGATGTTGAGATCGGTGCTTGGGTGACATCCAAGTACCAAAGCTTATACTTTGCGGAAAGAATCAGGTTGTTGTCCAATCTCACAGAATCAATCATAGAAAGTAAGATAGAGAGCCCTGAGAAGTAAAATAATGATGATAATAATAATAATAATAATAATAATAATAATAATAATAATAATAATAATAATAATAATAATAATAATAATAATAATAATAAAGAGATACAAGAACTAAATTGAACAATTTAGACAAAATGAATTGTTCGAAAGAGATCGAAGTAGATTTTACAATGAACTAAATTGAGATTTTACAGTACCGTCCAACAAGGGAGAGACATAAGAATTCCGGAGACTCGAAGTGTAACACAATGGCGATGAAGAGTGGATAAAAAAAGTTAAAGGCAAATAACGCAGATTTGTCAAGACAGAGAAACGTAGAGATCACAGGATAAAAGTTAGAAAATGTCTTGAAAGGATGTCAAACTAGAAATATCTTGGACTAGATTTAGTTCAGAGATTCTGGCTAAAACGTTTCGCTGCATGCCATGACAGAAGAACACAACTAAAGAATTGTTTTGAGAGACAAGATATTCTTGAATGGATGACGAAAGGTAAGACCGTTCTGAAGAAAGGAAATTTAGTAAGCAACTACCAACCAATAACTTGCCGTGCACTGATATGGGAGTTGCTAGCAGTTGTTACTGCAATTAATTAAAGTAGGAAGAAAATGTGCAGGAAAGTGTAATAGAGAACGACTAATACAAGATGATATGTGATTTTAATGTACAGAATGATCGCGAACCGCATAACCGGCGACCAGATACTATGGTTCCTGACAGTCGGTAAAAAGTGTACACCGTCATAGATGTGGACATACCTGTGGACAGGAATGTCGCGGTCAAAGAACAGCGGATAATAGGAAGATGCCAGGAATTGGCTTGCGAAATACGATGACTGTGGAAGGATTCTACGAAAGTAATCCTAGCAGACTTAACAACTCTCTTATGAGAATGGTGTAACCACAAGAATTGCAATGATTCAGAAATCTGTTCTATTGGCACCAACAACAACAACAACTGCAAGAAAGGTACTGGATAACTCAGGAGACTGGTTGTGACCCGGTATAAAGGAGACTGATTCCAAATATAGAATATTCGTGCACACAATGAATAATAATAATAATAATGATGATGATGATGATGATGATGATGATGATGATGATGATGATGATGATGATGATGATGATGATGATGATGATGGTGATGATGATGATGATGATGATGATGATGATGATGATGATGATGATGATGATGATGATAATAATAATAATAATAATAATAATAATAATAATAATAATAATAATAATAATAATAATATGTACATATTTTGTCTTGGTAATAACAACAAATATTTTGCTCAGTACCACAGATTTACTTGTCAGTTGATTGATGTTAAGTACGGCCTGGATGACAAAAGGAAGAGCGGTACTATGTCAGAAGGACCCAAGTAAAAGGAATGCGTTTGGAAATTTCCGACCAATACTTTGTTTGCCACTGATGTGAAAACTGATGATAGGCTTTAGATCAAACACCATCTTTAAGTACCTAAATGTGCACGATCTACTACCAATAGAACAAGAAGGGTGTAGACATAAGAGCAGAGGAAGGAAGGATCAATTAGTAATCGATAAAATTATCCTGGCTGATTGCAAGACAAGACGCAAAAATTTGGCGATGGCATGGGTGGACTACAGAAAAGCATATGACATGGTCTCAGACTCATGGATTATTGAAGGCCTTAAACTGGTTAAGGTTTCATACAATATCATGGAGCAAATAGAAAAACCCTATGACAACGTGGCGAACTGAACTCACAACATGAGGAGATTAGCTGGGAGAGGTAAATATCAAAAGAGGAATCTTTCAAGGGGACAGTCTGTCGCCTCTCCTATTTGTTGCCTGCATAATCCCACAATCAGCGTTTTAAGAAAGATGCGTGTGTGGTACATGGTAGGCAGGGTAAAAGTAAAGAACCTGTGATTTATGGATGACCTAAAGCTATTCGCTAAGATTGAGAGAGAAATTGAGAATTATACGGCGACTGTACAGATGATAAGCAAAGATATTGGCATGGAATTTGGGATCGAGAAATGTGGTATAATGATTCTCAAAAGGCGAAAATCACTAAAAGCCATGGGATCAAGCTGGAAAGTGGTGAAGCTATAAAGGAAGTCGGAGAGGAAGGATATAAGTACCTGGGTATCATTGAAAGAGATAAGATGAGTGAACACAAGATGAAAGAAATGTTTAGGAAAGAATATTTGAGGAAAACTTGCTCGTGCTCCAATCGAAGCTAAATTGCCGCTATAAGATTAGAGCAATTAACACGTGGGCTGTTGCTTGGATGAAATATTGGACAGGAATGGTATCTTGGAAGAGACAAGAATTTCAAGAGATAGACCGGAGACACGTAAATTAATGACAATGAACAAGAAACTACACCCTAATAGTGATGTGTCAAGACTGTATGTAAAGAGGAGGGTGGGAGGACAGGGATTAGTGTGTTGTGAAGGCTGTGTAAGGGAAGAGGAGAATAGCCTGGCTTGGTACGTCGAGGGGAGTAAAGGAGAAAGTATTGAAGCAGTGAAAATTCAGGGAAACTTAAAAGTGAACGAAGCCATTGATCCAACACAATTTAAGAAAGACCAGAGAGAGCAGATGAAGATAATTCGGCAGGACAAGAAAATACACAGTTAGTTCTTGAAGAATAAAGATGAGATTCATTGGAATAGAACCTGGCGATGGCTGCAGAAAGGAGACTTAAAAGGGCCCACTGAATCATTAGTGTGCAGCGCTCAAGAACAAGCTCTCAGAACAAATAATTCCAAATATCACATTGATAAAAGCACCGACTCGCTACAGTTTGGGATGGGCTCTGAGAAGGGAGAAAGTATAAGCCATATTGATAGTGAGCGCTATAAGCTCGCACAACGCGAATGTAAAAAGAGATACGACAATGAGACCACATATGTCCAGTGGCTGTCGTACGGTAAAGCAAACTTCGAAAGAGCCGGACAAGACAGACGGAGTAAAAGAAAACGAACATTACGGAAAACTCTTGGATTTTAACATGCGTTGTGACCAAGTCATAGAGGCGAGGTTACCATGTCGTGTACATCTGGTTGTGATCTATGTGCCTGGTATATCCCTATCAGACGAGTAGTCATGATAGGTATATTGGGCTTTGCATATTCTACCCCAGTGTCACTTTGATGACATGCACTGATTGCCGCATTCGTGGATTTGGAAACACTCGAGATGAGTGGAATAGCTGAGGACGTGTAGCACCGCATGCCTAGTTGGAAAACGCATCTTTCCTGTAACAACCAGCACTTACAATCCACCAGCACTTACAATCGAGGTAACATTCAAAAGGGGTATCTTCCAAAGAGACTCTTGTTCACCTCTGTTATTTGTTATAGCCCTGCTCCCTCTTTCTGTAGCCCTACGTAAAATCAACGTGCACTATAAGCTGAGAAAGAGCGGACCTCGTCTCTACCTTCTTTTCATGGATGAGTTAACGAGATACTCTCATGAAATGTAACCAACTCAAGTTTATTTTTCAACATAGCTCTCCTTGCAGTTCACACTTTTCTTCCATCCGTCTCGCACTGCTTGGATCCAATTTGTGAAGAAGCTTTCCCCCTGTTGCTCATAGAAAGTCATTAATAGTAGATATGACGTCATCAGCACTGCGATATTGGTTTCCAGCCAAATGGCTTCTCGTTGATAGTCCGATGGAGGCCAAATCAGGAGAATAGGAAGGGTGATCAACTATTTCAAAGCCACAGTCACGCACAACAGCCATTGAAAGCAAGGGCTTGTGTGCTGGAGCCTTGTCCTGATGAAAGAAGACTCCTTTCGTCAGTTTTTCTGGATTTTAGGTCTTGATAGCCTTTCGTATCTACCTCAGTAAGTTGGCATTAATGGTGTAGCCCTTTTGAAGATAGTCATTAAACAAAATGCAGAAAATTTAAGGCCATTACCTTCCCTGAAGACGAAATGACTTCTTTATCTTTTACTTGTTTCAAGCATTAGACTTCAGACATGCTACAGCACCGCCTTGGAGTATTTTTTAGTCGAATGATTCGTACCTAGGTCTTGTGTTCTTAGCGCTTGGTACTTACTCCATCATTCTTTTTTGCCGATTCGCTAGTTAATGGGGACGTAAACACACCAGCACCGGTGCGGTAGTGTGGGATAAACGCTGACACAAACACCGGTTTTCAAGCAGTGATGAGGGACAAACGCTGACACGGACACACACACACATTTATGGGTATATATATATATATATATATATATATATATATATATATAGAGAGAGAGAGAGAGAGAGAGAGAGAGAGAGAGAGAGAGAGAAATATACATACATACACATACACATATATACATACATATAGACAAATATACACACGTTAATACATACATACATATATATATATATATTTATAAATTAATGTGTATATATACATACATACATACATACATACATACATACACATAACCACATATGTTTATGCGTGTATCTATGTATGTACTCATATTCTAAACATTGCTGTATATCGGATGAAGAGCTATCATTTCACCTTACACTTAGGACTTCTGTATCCGTTAATAGATGTATTTTCACTTATTTTCATTCAGTTTCCTGTCAAGTCTTTATTGCAAATTGGTTTATATGGTTAAAGGGAGTCTGAAGTTTTGTCATCTGTCATCCAACAAAAGCAAAACAATGTGTCACATATATATATAGCTTCTCTATTGTCATTTAATGTTTAAATAAGAGTGATATTTCTTGTCTAGAGAGACAATTTAAAGAAATCGGATGACAATGAACACGTATAATTGTTCTTACACTATAACCTTACCTCGCC
Source organism: Octopus bimaculoides (assembly GCF_046866305.1). Taxonomy (NCBI): domain Eukaryota; kingdom Metazoa; phylum Mollusca; class Cephalopoda; order Octopoda; family Octopodidae; genus Octopus; species Octopus bimaculoides. The sequence goes on along the minus strand of NC_142932.1, from coordinate 7,294,881 downwards.
TCACACCTTGACTTTCAATCACACACACACTGCGAAATTGCGCACATATAAATACAGGTGCAATTTTATGCATATATGTGTGTGTATGTGAGTGTGCGCGCGCCTGTGTGTATATGTGTGTGCGCATGTGTGTATGTGTATGTGTATGTATGTGTATGCGCTTATTTATGTATGCATTTATGTAGTTATATGAGAGAGTTATACAGAAGAACACAAATAATGGTTGTAGCGACAGACAGACAGACAGGTAGATAAATAGATAGATAGATAGATAGATAGATAGATAGATAGATACTGTCAGGATTCTCTGAAGATTAAAAAAGCAACTCAAAACAATGAAAATAAATTGGTAAATTTTCTTAGTTAACAATCCGTGACGTTGTTTGGATTACTGATTGCTTTTTATATTCATAAAAAAAATATTCTCAGGTCGTAAATTCCAATTCCAAATCACGGTAAAAGATATATATATATATATATATATATATAGATAGATAGATAGATAGATAGATAGATAGATAGATAGATAGATAGATATAGATATAGATATAGATATATGTACGTATGTATGTATATATATGTATATATAATTGAAAAACTATTATGTTCTTAACAGGATATACCATAACTGTAACAGACATACACACACACACACACACACACACACACACACACACACACAAACACACACACACACACTCACACATATATATATATATTATGTGTGTTTGTATACCTATGTATGTACCTTGCCTGGATGAAGTGGCATTGCGGGTTAATTGTTCGATTTACGATTTGCAGAGAGCTAAGACAGTAGTGGAAACCTAGCATAGTACTTATAGAAAGTGAGTGGTTGTGTTTGTAATAAATGGGACCGACGTAGAGTTTATAGAATTATGGGCTATGTCTTCATTTATAAACCCATTATCACTTTCCAATAACCATGGAGCGTATATTTTTTCACTCTACAGTTACATAAATTGTTGTGGGCTTTTGGTACAGAAAACTTTCTAGACACAGGTAGGTTGCAGAATATTTATCAACGTGAATGGCGGAATCGCTACACTGTCGGGCAAAACGCTTAGCGACATTCTTTTGGCTTTACTTTTTCATTCCAAATGCAACCGCGGTTGACATTACCTATTATCCTTTCGGGGTCAATGAAGCAAGTTCCATTTGAGCATTGAGTTCATGTAATCGGCGAGTCTCTGCCACAAAAAAAAAAAAAAAAAAAAAAAATCATGACTTTTGCCTTTTGAAGAAAGGGTTGTATCATTATCAAGATTATTGTAGTAGTCATTGTTAATATTAAATTCCCTTGCATCCCTTCAGTTAATAATCTATATTATTACATCTAACATATATAGAAGGACAAATCTATAACTTTTGGTTTGTTTCGAATAATTATCATACTTTTTGAATTTAGAACGATTAGTTGTTGCTATAATAGTCACCAAATTAGAGTTGGCAGAATAAAAAAAATCAACAGTTTTGATGTTGTGGAGGAAAATTGTCCTTAAGAAATTTACTGAATTTACTGCGATTTTTGTTTAGAAAAGCCTTGTAAATGGAATGTTATGTGTGTACATATGGAAAAAGGTCCTTTACATAGGTACATGAAACATCAGGCCTTTACATGAAACATCAGTATTTTTCTCAACAAGTCGGACAACAAATGCTTTTCCATATTTGTTCCGTTCCACGCTCTGAATTCAAATGTCGTCGCAGCGAACTTTTTTATCTCTTCGGTACCCATGAAAAAAAAAAAATAGAGTCCAGCAAATTGGATCGGCGGAACTGTTACTGCGTTGATCTGGATTTCTCATGATTATTTGTTTCAGCTGTTTGAGTTCTGTGATTAAGTGTTGCCGAGGTCAATTTCACCTTTTACCCTTTCGAAGTAAATGAAATGACGTGTTAAGGTCATCTCAACAGATTTTCTATAGAAATGAATTGCCACTTCCGTGGTGCGGTGTAATTGTTAGAGTTTCCGACAAGATATCTTTTGCCATTTATTCAAACCCTGTGTATTAAGAGTCCCTGTGTCTTCGCTTTAACCAGCCACCCTTTTTAAAATTACCCCGTTGCCTTTAAGAACATCTAGTAGAACATTTTTATTGCAAGAATTCGAGCAAGGACCCTTTAATGAATTTAACTTCCTTCTCTTACCGATTTCGCAGGCCCTGGTATATAGGTCCTGAAAACTACCCTTCCTTTCCTATCAAAGCAGTATGTATATAAAAATAACACTTATTGAAAGTTTCTTTCCGTGGCATATGCCACATGGACGTATTTCCTGTCCCTGAGTCAACGAGGAGACCGCCATCATCTGGTTGTTCCGAATGGTAGAAATAGTACCAAATGCATTCAAGTTACACCCATTCATCTTCCAAATGTTATTCCTATAATACGATCTTGAGTGCCTTACATAGAGAAAAAGATGAGATGGTCACTGCTGGAATGCCTTTGATCACGTGTTCTCAAATGGGTTAACACGGGACTGGGAAAAAAACTATACACAAACATACCTAATTTTACCCGTAATCTATACGAGAACATAAATTTTAAGAAGTATCTCCTTCTTTTCTCAGCATGCTACCTCATCTTAACTAAGGCGCATCTGCCAAAGGGCCAATCTGCTACGCATCATGTTTTCTTATATTATCCATCGAAACCAAATGTATCAGTATTTATAAACACCCTTACATTTTACATCAAAATTAGATCTCCGAAGAATAGAAGAGGAGATGTTCAGAACCCCAGAGAAATATTTTTTTAATCCTTTCGATATTTAGTTGCGTTGGCTGGATTTGACATCGTCTTTCCCTGGTAGAGAGGAAAATGTATTAGTAAATTAACAGGAGCCAATATAATCCAATGTTCCATCCTATAAAATTCTAACCATGTATGTTTATTAGAAATACATAATTATTACATCGTAGTCATTACATCAGTTTTTGAAATGAAGCGATGTACAGTAAGTTATAATTATTTAATGAATTATGTATGTCCTATTCAATGTATTAAAATAACGGCATGTGAAGGCTGGGCTTTCATAATTCTACTTGATGCAAATTTGAAAAATTGTAGTCAATGCAAGACACCAACGATGATAGAGGAGAGATGTTTTTAGTGCATGAAACAATCCGATGAATCACTAAGGACACTTAATGGAGGTTTGAAAAAGAAGTCATGCAAATGTAGCTACAAGCACTCGCGCGCGCATATCTACACACAGTATGTGTTATATATATATATATATCTATATATATATATATATATATATATATATATATATATATATATATATATACATATATATGTGTGTGGAAAAACATATACATACTCACGCACACATACACACACACATACAAACACACACACACACACACACACACATACACACACACACACACACACACACATATATATATATATATATATATATATATATATATATATATATATATATACATATTATCGAACACACATACTGAATGTATGTGCCTTATTTGGTCGCTGCTAGTCTGCGATTTGACACGGACGAGATGACTCTAAGAAAGCGCCGGGTGTTAAAACATCTGAAAGTCATAGACACACGAGGCGACTCACCCCAAATCCTATCCAGGAAAGATGGATATCAATACTTCGCCATTTTTGAGGCTTATCTACATCACGTACCTGAAGCGATTTGCAGGGTAACATGAACAGAGCGAGCCGGAAGAGATTCTGGAAAGAATTTCTTTGCCTCGCGCTAACAGTCCTGCCAGATCGTCGCCTTGGGTGGTGATGATGAAGATGATGACTTTGGGATTGAGGGTAATGGATGTGACGGTATCAACTGCAACGGAGAGCCAGACAATGACGACGACGATGACGATGGTGGTGATGATAATGATGATGATGATCGTCATCGTCATCGTCGTCGTCGGCGGCGGCGGCGGCGGCATCGTCAGGATCGTCATTGTCTCCTGGTGTTGGTTATGGTGGTGGCGGTGTTAATGATCTGTTGTGAAGTGGAGTCTATAAGTTCACTGGAAGAAATAATTTCTACAGGAAGGATGTTCCAAAGAAACGCTATCTGGTAAAGCAAATCAATAATAATAAAAAAAAAGTAGTAGAAAACGAAAAGTAAAGAAGTTAAACGTTTCGTTTGACATTTGACAATATACCTTCATGTTCTCATTTTTTCACTTTCTAAATTATTGTTTCTTTATTATTTTTCTATACATGCTTTTTCTTTTTGGTTTGGTGTCAACAACGCGTCTCTTCGAGTCGCTTGTGAGTTTGTTCGTCTGTTTATATATTAAAAGTTGTTAATTATAGAAATTCTGTTATATAACATTTGTTTAAGCTAACCAGAACACATACGACTGGCTCGTTCGATGCTCCACATTGGTCTCAAGCCCAATTTGTTAGAAGAAACTGCAAATTTTGTTGTTTTTGTTTTAAAGAGCATGCTTTACAAGCGTGGGACTCGGCTTCTACTGTCAGCAGTATGGAGAGAGTGATAGGAAGTGACTGGCAAAGACCGGTTGCAACACATGGAAGGAGAGGAGAACATGTTTTAGCGTTGAAAGTTCAAAGCAGGACTGGTACAGTGAGAAATGATAGTAAGTATAAGAAGAAGAAAAAAAAAGCAACAATAACATTAGCAAAAGCAACAACTTCTGCAGCAGCAGCAGCAGCAGCAATAGAAACGATGGTATGACGCTCATGGACAAGGAGGAAGCGTTTTCATCGATGAAAATTCAAAAGCTTGTACTGCTGCTATAATGAAAAACCACATCAACTCAGATGGTATACCAAGGAATTTAGCATGAAACAGCAAATTTTAAGGTAATCTGTTCGGGGTAGCAATGTGCGATTACTTTAAGTTCATTAACTAAACAAGTTATGGAGACAAGTTTTTTCTTGGTAAATTCTGAGAGATATTGTAGCTTATTAATTTTCTCACTAGTGTAGCGTTAACAATTAAATACTTATTTTCTTTTTCTTTTTCTCTTTCTCTCTCTAGCGAGCTTTCACAGAGGAAAAGAGAGAGAGAGAGAGAGAAAAGAAAAGGAAAATGTCCTACCTATTTGAAGACTATGGAAATATTTGCAAAACATTTCATTTAGTTTTTTTTCTCCAATTTAATTGTTTTTCTTAATTACTATCCACTTTTGTTTTACTCTTAGCTGAAGAAGTGGATAATGTTTAATATGCTAGTGCCGCTTTTAGTTCATATTTAAAATTATCCTTACGTATGCATTGTCCGTGCATGCCTGGATACGTGTACATGATGTTGACAAACCACAAAAATAGCAGACAATCGATCGATGTCCATCACTCCTAGATGAGATAAGAGATCAGTAAACTGGCCTGTCTATGGCTTTCAGTTGTTTCAAACACCCGGCGCTTAGAGAACGTTTTCTCCACCGCGTCAAAGCGCTGTCTACCGGGAATTACATATTTGTGCACGCTTAAACACACACACAGACACACACAAACACACACACACAAACACACACACACACACACACACATACATATACTCATATATATTTGACGTTTAGCTTTAACAGTTTTATCAAATCGAATATTTTCGTACCGCGTGTATCACATGGTGGACGTAAAATATGTCTATCTTAAGGAGTAATACTCCTGAATTTCAGGAAGGGGATAATATTTAGAGTAGATTTCAGCTTCGAATTAAAAATCCAATCTTTTTGCTACAACATGGATTATTCATTGTTTCAATCAATTTTATGTTTGAAATCTGGCGCACGAACAAGTTTTCAGGCTGACTCAAATAAATGCGAATTGCTAGTCATAGCTGAACTATAATCGTCTCCCTTCCACAAAACCATATTATTGCGTACACCATGTGATATATGGCTGTACAGAGAATCCTGGAATTGAAAAGCTCCATCAAATGTAAGCTAAATATAGAAATGCATTAGTACGTCGAGTAGAGTTGTCTGCTCTTGAATTGAATTTACCATCGCCTACTTTTGACTCCTGTGGTAGGTGTTAAATAGAGAAATGGTAAAGTCATCGTACAATTTTGGGATTAAGCATATTTTGTAACCTTGTCATGTGAGTTACTAGGATATTCCTGAAAAAGAGAAAACTATAGAGAACTATAGAGAACTTAATAAATACACATCAGCTAAATACATTTAAACACATATCAATAAAAAGAACCGTGGAAATTCAACTGGTGTAGCTAATAATTATCGTACTATGTATGTATATGAATACAGGCGCTAGAATGTGAGCTACTGTTTGTGTAAATACATGCGTTTGCATGTGAATAAGTACATCTAGATAGAAAAGAGAAATACACAATTGAGGTACCATTGATGCCCAAGATATATTTAAAAACTAGTTATCAGTAACAGATTCTAACAGCAATTAGAGAACTGTTAGACATGATATTTTCCTGAAAATTCTGCAGTTTGCATATCAGGGAAAGATATCTCATAACTTATGAATAATCTTCATTTTCTTTCTTTCAGTTTATGTAACAATGAACAAGACTTAGTGAACATCCAGGGAAATATTATAAAGATTGATATCATAACGAGAACCTGTATTTCTCACTTTTGATTAATGCTATACATACAAAACCTAAATCATGTGACTTGTTGATTATTCACGAAGCAAAATAAACACTCTGCTAACCATTTATAATTAACATAACAAATTTGCAATGACGTCATAAAAATCCTGCATTTTTTTTTCATGTAAATGGCTTTCTGTTTTATTCAAGTAATGTGAACATTCCCCAATTCGATAGTGAAAATTTATATGAAATTAGATTAAAACATCTTTGATCTTGATTGCTAATGTTAATGGTTGTTCTACTTAAACTTGAAGATATGATGAAAAACGAACGGGCTTTTTTAGCAAAATGAAAGTAATAAAAATATTTTATGATATAAAAGTAATTACTGAACCAAATTTTATCCTCGACTTGTGTATTTTTGGTTTTGTGAGTATTACTTCGAGCATTCGATATTTTTCAGGTCATTCCCAAGTGTTTTAGCAACATTGATCAAGGGAAAATCGAAGTGTTATGGCGCACTAGAATTACCGACATCTTACAAACGTATGTAGTTCTATGTATTTTGCCAATTATTTTGTTTTATTCATTCATATTCATTTCTATTTATTTGCATTTAATAACGATTCTAGTTAATGTCTCACTCATCGAATACATTTTGATGTGTTACATTCATATACCACAAAAATATGCAGTGGTTATGTCTATTCAAATAAGTTGAAATGGAGCAGCATAGTGCAATATATTCTTTTAGTCAACGTACCAAAAATACGCCAACTGAAAGACTTTTTTCAAATTATTCTCTTCAACATTAATATAGACAAAGTGATTATAAGGTCGCGCAATTTTAAATTCGTATGAAGTAAAAGTGCTGAAGGCCTTTACAATGTCTGTATTAAAAATAAGTAATTATTTGGGATATTTCTATTTATGGAGATTAATTGCAGGTAAAATGAAAAATCGAAACAATGTAATAAACTTGTTTTACCAGCGTTTCAAGGACACATCCAGGCAGGGATAACACAAAAGGATAAAAGCCTGAATTGGGTTACATTTGCAGAGTTTTTCAGGGTTCGCA
>NC_142932.1:7264753-7282253 GCF_046866305.1 Octopus bimaculoides | reverse complement strand
CTAAAGATTCTGGCTATCCATTTCACTAAATATGTATTTATAATAGACGCACGGGTTCTGAAATTTTGAGGTAAGAAGAAGTCAGTTTTGACTTCAGTTCTTAACTGGTGGAACTTTGTATATCGACTTTGAAAGAATGCAGAATTGACTGCGAGGTTATTTGAACGTTCTGACTTGAACTCACGCCAGGATCAACTTCGACTTTCATCCTTTAGAGGTCGATAAAACAAAGTCATATACTCTGGTTGGTATATACTAAGGCCCTCACGGCAAATTCGCGAGCCTTGTATCTAAATAACGAAAACACTTATTATTAGTAGTAGTCAAAAAGCAGCGAACTGGCCGAATCGTTAGTACACCGGACGAAATGCTTAGCGGTGTTTCGTCCGTCTTCATGTTCTGAGTTCAAATACCACTGAAGTCGACTTTAACTTCCATCCTTTCGGGTTCAATAAATTAAATACCAGTGAAACACAGGAGTCAAAGTAATCGACTCAGCTCCTCCTCAAAATGGCTGCCCTTGTGACAAAATTTGAAACCATTATTATTAGTCAGAAGGATCTAATAATATCACGCATTACAGAAGTGTTTCTATACTGTTTGGTTGCCTATAGATAATAAACAGTGGTGGGATAAACTAGAATGCATTATCAAATACAAGTTAAACATTGAATAATCAGAGGTAGACATCTACACAGATGCAAGAAAAGAAGAAGTCACCTATATAGGATTAGGACTCCGTTGATGGAGTTCTAATCTCCCGGACTCCGTTTACCTTCCGCTCCCAACACTAACTTGAATCTTCAGCATTTTGTCTTGAACATCTGCAGACTTGGACAAATCGCCCAGACTACTGCATTCCCTGAATTGTTCTCTCTGAATTGTCAATAGACTACCATTGTTATTTTCAATAAATACCTTAGAGTTTAGAGTTTCTTGGTATTTGCTCCTGACGCCTCAACCCGCAAAATATTTCGGCCCTGTTTTTAGCTTTCAGTAATGTATATAGACTAGGAATGTTTACGATAACCGTAAATTTTAGGCACTCCCGTCGAATTGATGAGTATAAGGACTTCCTGCGAGCTACTTGTTTTCTAGGCTAAATTCACACTGTTTGTTTCTCCTTTCATGTTTCTCTTGTCCCCAGTCTGTTCTCGTCTATACTTCATCGCTTTAGGATCGGAAGTGGCGTTTGGAGCCTTAGATCGCCTCGATACTAAAGAATGACGGGAATCCTTTCCGTTTCTGTGTAACGCAAGTCTTCTCTTGCTGGAGACTAAATTAAGCCTCTACGTTAGTTTATTTTAGGTGTTATAAAACACAATGAAAGGATAATATCCTTGCATGTCAGAAAAATATTTATTATAAATAAAGTAAAGGGTGACAAATATAAATTATAATGTAATTTATAATATGTGTTGAGTGATGGGTCGTTTAACCTATTTAAGTAAGGATGTCTACATTGTTGAAAATGAAGCTGAAGTAGCATAGGATTAAGAATTGATATCGCGCGCTTGAGGATGCTTGAAGTCAAGTCGTATGAAGCTTTGGTTTTGTTCCTTGTAATATTTTATTTCAAATTTTTGCCACAAGGGCAGCTTGAGGGAGGTGGGGATTTGTCGATTACATCTACTCCAGTAGTTCACTGGAACTTATTTTATCAATCTCCGTAAGGATGAAAGGTAAAGTTGACCTCGGTGGAACTTGAACTCAGAACGTAACGGCGGGCGAAATACCGCTAAGCATTTTGTCCACCGAACTAACGATTCGCCCAGCTCGCTGCCTTGTTCCTTGTAGTATGTTAGGGGAATGTACAACTCTAAAATAGCTTAATATGCGCGGTTAAGGCATTCAAAAGTGCTTCAGCCTGTTACCATCGAAAGCAAGAAGCTATAAGTTTTTGGGGTGTTGATAAATTCAGCAATATCACTGTGGTGTATGATAATTTTTTTCTCTAATTGATTACCACAAGTCTTCAGTCTAAACATAATCATCTGGTGCCCGAGAATATCGCGTAGGCACAGGAACCGCAAGCAGACATGCTCTCTGACGAAGGCGGTGCGTAGCTAACGCAAGTCACTGTATGGAAACATACGAAATCAATTACATTTCCAAGAATCATCAGTTCTTCTCTTTAAAATAACCACTTCAACATCAAGTAGAATATTACTAATGCAGTTTTGTGTAATAGCGATGTGATTTCTAGTAAGTGCACTTTCATTAATTTTCTGCAGTTTTCAAGGTCAGGTTCCGTCTGGCATCAGGCGGATGTGAGTTCACACTTGCTCCTCCTTGAATACCAACTATCATCTGTTTTTAATTGCCTTTTCCTAGCACTATCGTTGCATTCACTGTTTATCAATGACGTAGTTATCTAGGAAAGGCGTTCTTCTTCCTTGTGTCATTGCAACAAATTCTGTGATTTTAAAAGAAGGAAAGATTTGCTTCTGGGTAGTGAGTGTGTAAATTTTCATTATAGCTGCGCAATAGTATTTTGTCCTGGACTTTACTAAAATATTCAGAGAGCGACAATATCTATGTAAACTGAAACGGAGGAAACTAATGGTGACTGCTTCTTGTTACGAAGTTGATAGGCCAGCATCGAACTTCAATACATAAACTTCAATAAACAGCCATTGTTGTATTCATGTTCCCCAAAGCTGAAACCTGGCAGTAAGCAAGCTGAAATATGATTTTGAAAAACCGTCGTTTTAGGTGTAAAACCTGTATAAACTAAAATATTCCGCAAATTCCCTATTTGAATCACAGAATCAGGTAGATGCAAGTTTAATAATAAATAATTCTCAAACACATGCGCGCGCTCATTGACACAGGCATACGCATATAAACATGTACGCATTTATACATTCATACATACATGAATATATGCAAGCAGGCATACATACACGACTACTCTGTTAACGTTGTCATTGATGAGAAATCCGTAGGAAAATGAGCATACATAAATTCATACGTACGCGCATACACACAAACACATATAAACAGACATAAAACAGATGTATACACACATATGTATATGTATATATATATATATATATATATATATATATATATATATATATATATATATATATATATATATATATATATATATATGACTCAAAGGAATTCCAACTCTATTTTTCACGTTTTATTTATAATTTTCTAATATGAATATAAGATATAAAATAATATAGTAAAAAGAAATGAAATGAAGTATTAATTGCCTATTCTTAGCGCTTGATGGAATTGAAAGAATTTCTGCTCAAACAAAATTACCCGTCACTACTTCTAGAAAATGGTATTCAGCGGGCTATGAAAATGCCTACACAACAACTGAGGACAACACAAAGAAGAGAAAAACAAGAACAAATCATACCATTTATAGTGACGCACAATCCATGCCACGAGAACAATTTCAATATCGCTAATGCAAACCTACCAGTCATTGCTCAAAGTAAGGAATTAAGACATATCATTACAGACCAAACTATAACTCTCAGTAAAAGACAGCCTAAAAGCTTGTAAAAGTTATTAACAAAGGCAAGGTTTGACCTTAGCAACAAAGACCAACTATTCACTATGTCTAAATGCAATGATAGCCGATGCGGTACATGCCAATTAATTCATACCGGGCCATATATGAACACAAAAATGGGGAAAATATTCACAAACACAAATATGAATTGTGAAAGCAGAAATTTAATCTACTGCATCAAATGCCCAAATTGTGAAGAACTGTATGTTGGCTAGACAGGCAATACACTATCAGAACGCTCATGTGTGCACCGACAACAAATTAAAAATCCAGAAGTCCGCCAAATACAGCTGAGTAGCTACCTAGTAACATGTGGTCGGAAAATATTTATAATATTTCCATTTCATAAATTATACAATCCGAATTAAATAGAGAAAACTGAGAGAAAAGGACTTTATTAATAAATTCAAACCCAAGCTTAATAAACAATGATAAAAAATAACCTTATTTAAATTTTATTTAAGTCTTATCCCCATATCTAAAAAATAAAAATCTCTAAAAACTATCAGAGATCATCATTTCTAAAAATACACACTGAAAAATGGTATGCCATCTTTTCTAAAAATAACCAAGCAACTACTACTCCAATCCACAGGAATGTATATAAAGAACAAAAGTTAACCAGTCAACTAGAGTTGAAACTAATGAACACAACTGACACCACCACCCTAATGAAGATTGCAGAAATGCAAGAAAGTATATTAGTTCAATTACAATGGGCGTTTAATACATCATTTGTTCAATAAGAATAGACAATTAATACTTCATTTCATTTCTTTTTACTATATTATTTTATATCTTATATTGATATTAGAAGATTATAAATCAAACTTGAAAAACAGAGTTGGAATTCCTTTGAGCAATATATTCTTCTATACGCAATCATACAAGCCCATTTGTACACACACACACACACACACACACACATATATATATATATATATATATATATATATATATATATATATATATATACAATTTCAGCGTAGAAGGTGTTTATACGCCATTTAAGAACGCGCAAAAACCGCTAGATACATTTCAACGTTTAAATTTAATTTGCCAAAATATTTTCGACGCTTTGATACCGCGACCTGTTGACTGACAAAATTCTGTGCTGCATATATGTATGTAGGAAAATGAAATGACAAAAGAATAAATGGTTATCGGTTATCTTATCAACTTCGTTAGCTTACATATGTTTCTGCTATAAGGTGTTATACAGGCACTCAACCATGAGTCCACTATATCTAAAAGCGGAAACAGCTGTAAGCTTACTTCATAAGAGAATCTTTTTTTTTCTGTCATCTCATTTTGTTATTACCGCTTTATTCACTTCTAACACTTTGTTTGGGAGCATATTTCTTTTGAGTTTTACACCAAGTTATTGGTCTCGCCATGCCCAAGCTATGTGTGTGTGTGTGTGTGTGTGTGTGTGTGTGTGTGTGTGTGTGTGTGTGTGTGTGTTGGTGTCTCTATGTGTACATGCATACATTCATATGTACATACATATATGCACGCATGATTGCTTTTCACATGTAACCGTGGAAAACCATCACTGACCATAATTAACAATGTGCATTGACAGAAAATCATACTTAACACTCGTTGCTTCACTGGTGTCTACCGCGCTGGAGGTGCGTTTTCGAGCAGCTCGCTTAAATTCTACTAAAAAATGGATTTGCTTTTCGTAAAAAAAGACAACCTTCTTTCTATAGTTGTTTCCCCCATTGGTAACGATGGAAAACATTATTTTTCTCAATTCACCTCCCGTATTTCACATGCCTTCCACTAGATAATCCTTAAGTCGTGGCCCTTGATTTCTGCTGGGACCGCATGCGACAAGATAGTTCACCATATAGCATTTGTTTAGCATTCTCCGATCACAAGTTCTTATGCAGCATCGTATCGATGCTCGAGATGTCGGTCTCCCTGAAGACCTTTGTGTCTAGGTTCCGCAAGGACATTTTGAATGACTCAGACATCTCACATGGAAGTCTTCAAAAAGCCTTACATTATGTCTGTAAAGGGTTTATGTTTCCCATGAGTAAAGGATGGATGTCAGTACACGCACGATACACAACAACTTCAGCTCGCATTGTGATGCCATTTTGAGACCAGACGCGAGAATGAAGGTACTTGTGAAGCCTTAATATAGTTCATCATCCAAAGAGCAAGAACTGCGGAGTGTGCTGCGCAGGCAGACAAAGTTTTCTACCACTTACACTACTGTACCTTCAAGAGAGATCTTTCCACATATGGGTTCCTGGTGCTGGCTGAAACATTAAAAGCGTTTGTCCAGTGAATCAAAATATCTTGCAAGATGCAGAAATTTGATTGATGCATATCTCCAACTATATGAAGCAATCATCTGCATTGATGAAGTCACGACTAAGAGACTGAATATCATTCAAATTGGCAGTAAATTGATGCAATTTGAGGGACAACCAAAAGTTCAATATGTCACATATATCTCAGAGGAGCAATCCACAGCAAAACCATGAGTGAGAATTTCTATTGTGAAGGGTCTCGCCATACCACCGCCGGCATTGGCTCATGCCTCATTCCAATCATGAAATGATTCAAATATCGATACAGAATGATCTGGATAAGCAAGACTACCGAGTATTTTCCACAGGGTGATCCTATTCACATTATCGAAGGCGTTGATTAAATCAACAAAACCTCATAAAGATCCATATTCTGCTTATAGTCCAAGAACGGATGAACCCAGTGTAGATTCAACGACTATTTGGAAAAAGCACGAAACATATGCATACATACATACATACATACATACATACATACATACATAGGTATGTACGTGCATATAAAAGATATGTGGAACGGTTAAGAATAAATATTCCCAGAACACAACTAATTTATTCACAATTTACAATCATTTAACAAATGCAAGTAATAAATGTTAGAAAACATAACATCAATTACGAAAATAAAGTGACATTGATTTTGTGAATGAAGTTCTTCACTGCACATAGTTATTAACTGATAATTATCTAAGTAGCCATAATTATTATCATCTGACGTGGGTACAAAATGAGAAGCAAAGTGTGTTTTATAGAAGAGGAAAATGGGACACATTCAAGCTTTTTTTAGGAGCGTCGGTGTCAACTAAAACCGCGCCGACTATGAATCTTCTACTAATTGAAACATCAGTTAAGCATCATTAAAATCACGTAACGATTACAACTGTTTTTTTTTTCTTTTTATTATTATATATATAATAACGAAAGATCATTCTCTGCTTTGCAAAAAAAAAAAGAAAAAGAAAAAGAAGAAAAAAAACTTAGTGACTATAGCGGGAACTTTGTTGATTATCGTCAACAACAACGTTGAGCAGGGCAGGGAATACGTACGTTGCCGCCTTAATAATGTAAATAGTAGCCTCATCTGAATAAATGTCCTTTTTTAATGCGGAACAAAAATATAAAGTTCACAATGAATACTATGCAGTCCTACTAGATGTATACCAGCAAAGAGCAACATGGAAGTTAAAACTCTGGAAAGAGGTCAACTTTCCTTTCAGCCATTTCAATGCAGCTATATCATTTTGATAAAATCATGAATGCGCACGCGCGCGTGCGTGTGTGTGTGTCTGTGTGTGCGTGTGTGTCTGTGTGTGTGTGTGTGTGCATACATACATGTATGTAAATTTGAATATATACACACAATATATATATATGTATAAGTTTATATATACATGTTTATATACATGTATGTATGTATACATGTAGAGATACATATGTACACACAAACACATATGTGTATGTGTGTGTGTGTGTGTGTGTGGGGGGGATGTGGGTGTGTAGCGTGCTCTTGAAAGTAAAACGAAGCAAAATCGTTCGATCTGCTAGAAATAGCCTCCGTGCATCTCGTTTACATCTCGACTATCTTTAAAAAAAAACGGAGAAATACACATTGAGCAATATAATCCAAGATACACTTTAATTGTAAAAAAAGAAAAAAATGGTCTGGGTGTGTTTGAAATGTCGCGGGGAAAAATAACAAAATTAGCAAAAACAAAAACCACTAACAAAAAGCATAAGAGGCAGACATTAGGACAGCGCATATCAAAACATTATTATAGTTTAGTCATGACTGGAACACTGTTTAAATTGTTTGTCGAGTCAGCCGCATCAACAAGAATAACATCAAAGCCCACATTGAATATTACAACCAACACCAACGCCAACACATACACTGCACCTACAATCCCCTATACTCCCCTTTTCTCTATCAACACAAACATTACTTCAAAAGTGAGGACCAATCCTACATTTATTATGAAAGCCGAGGTCACAACAACCATCATCACTGCAACCACCACTATGCAACCACTCCCAATACCATAACGTATGTTGTTACCAAACTTACATCAATGCCGTCTTTACGAACTGAGTTCAAATTACGCTGAGGTCTTGTTTGCCTTTCATCCTTTCGGGGTCTATAGATTAAGTGCCAGTGAAACACGTGAGTCGATCTAACTGACTAATCCCCTCCCCACAAATTTCAGGCCTTGTGCCTATAGTAGAAAGGATTATTATCCTTATTGCTAAGGCGCCGAGCTGGCAAAATCGTTAGCACGTTGAACGAAATGCTTAGCTGTGTTTCGCTCGTCGCTACGTTCTGAGTTCAAATTCCGCCGAGGTCGACTTTAGTTTCCATCCTTTTGAGGTCGATAAATTAAGTACCAGTGAAATCACTGGGTTCGATGTAATCGACAAGTCCCCTCCGCACAAATTCCAGGCCTTGTGCCTATAGTAGAAAGGATTATTATTATTATTATTTTTATTATTATTATTATTATTATTATTGTTGTTGTTGTTGTTAAAGTTGTCTTTGTTGAAGGAGTCGTTGTTGTTTCTTGCTGCTGTTGTTTTTGTTATTTTACTACCTCCGCCTTAGCTAAGGCGGAAGTATTGTTTTTCAGTTGTGTTTGTTTGTTTGTCCGTGGACAAGATATCTCAAGAACCGCCGGATGGATTCCCATGGAATTTTCAGTGATGTTTGGCCTCGTAACTCGCCCAAACTGCTTAGGTTTTGGAATCGATCCGGTACTGGACAAGGATTCTAGATTATTTTTTTTGCCTAAGTTTTGTGAGCGGTGGGTTCAGATTTAGTATACTCGTTTGTGAGAGCAGTCGAGTATATTTCAGATGTTCTCATTCTAAAAATCATCTCCGGCTAATCGTTGAGAGGACATTGGCGTTGTCTTGGCGGAGCTTTGCGCTCTCTGAGTGCTCTAGTTATTATTATCATTAATTTGACTCAGGTTCGTACTTATTCCTGGTAGAATTCATGTGGGTAGCGAGGTAGTACCTGTAACCTTAGGTATCCACTCGAATGCTTAAGACCCTCCTGATAATCTTTCTTGTCCCTAATTATTCAAACCTCAAAGAATTTCTCTCAGTGCATGGCTATGGTGCTCCCCTACTACTTCTGCACGTAATCAGAGACGCACATATCGTCAGCCACTAACTGGTTTCGACAAGCAAATCTGTGGTATTAAGCAGAATGTTTGCTGTACCTTACTTTTTATACCAAGACAAAACATGTACATGTTCTGTTAAGATCAGATTCCACTATTATTATTCTTCATCTTATTGTTGTGGTTGTTGTTTTTACTGTTGGTGTTGTTGTTGTTGTTGTTGTTGTTGTTGTTGTTGTTGAGTGAGAGCACTGGGGTAAAATATACGGAGCCCAGTATACGCATCATGGCTACCCGTCTGATAAGGGTACACTAGGCACCTGCATCACAACCATATGTGCGCGAAATGGTAATCTTATATCAAGATGAACAGCGCATGACTTTGGACGTGGGGCCCAGTTAGAATTTTCTTCAGGTCGAGTAGCACATCTCGGTCAAATGGTCCTTAAATAAGGGTTGTTTAAGGATGTTGAATAAAACAGCCACGTTTCCAGAGGCGAATTATTCAAACTCCAAATAATTAGTCTCAACACATGGCTATGATGCTCCCCCACTACTTCTGCACCTGATCAAAGATGCATATATCAACAACCACCAGAGGACATTCTCATCTGGTTAGGGTCAAGTAACTGGCAAGCTAATCTGTGGTATTGAGCAGAATATTTGCTGTAGCCATTATTATTATTTTTTATTGTGTGTGGTGTGTGTATGCATGTATATACATACATACATACATACATATAAATATATATATATATATATATATATATATATATATATATATATATATATATATATATATATATATATATATATATATATATATATATATATATATATATATATATATATAATAATAATAATAATATAGATTTAATCAAAAGATTAAATGTGGTACTTAAAATGCTTGAGGCACCAGAATTTGGTAGGATAAAAACCAAAAACAAAATCAAGAGATTTAGTGAATACAATTCGAAGTTAAGCAACAAAAATCCAAAAGGTTATAGCAGTACATTTTCATTGTATTTTCTGTGGTGTTCTCACTACATGAATAAATGGAGCTTGTACGAAACGTACGTACTGCTATAACCTATTGGGTTTTTGTTGCTTAACTTCCAATATATATATATATATATATATATATATATATATATATATATATGTGTGTGTGTGTGTGTGTGTGTGTGTGTGTGTGTGTGTGTGTGTATGTGTGTGTGCATGCATGTATGTATGTATGTATGTATGTATGTGTATACATGATGTGTGTACATATAAGTTTAATGCAAAATTTCACGTTGGTTCTTTGTTCCTGTCTGTTCCTGTCTGTGAAAAACTCGCAGGCGACAGCAACACGAGATCACATAAACACAAATTTAACAACTTGTAAAGTAAACACAGCCATGTCACTCAGTAAACTGACTCATGAAGTTAACCGCTAGCTCTCACTGCACAGGTGACCGTGTGCTTCCATCTGTTGGCGCGCTACAGAACTAGTCCATACTACCTCATATGTATGTAACCTAGAGGAAAAATCTAGAATACACTAGATTGAAAATTAATCATTTCTATCATGCAAAGGAAGATATTTTGTCTTCTGTAATTGCTGGTTCATCAATCAGTGAATTCAGACAACAGGGAAATTGTGCAGGAGTTTTACTATATATTTATCTGTTTACATTTATTTATTTGTTCATTTTATTAAGTGATCCAAATATAAGATTTCGTTAAAAAAATATTTGTAGTAGTTTCAAAATATGGACTATAAACCATGAGAACACAGTCGTTGTCATTCTCATAAGTAGCGACCTGAATTGTTTTAGCGTACAACAGAGGTATTTGTACACCAATATGCGTGTACACTTACACAAGTACTTTCACACTCACACAGCCGCACGCACGCACGCACTAACATTCTGGGAATAATACTCGAAAACATCACGACAAAAATATTCATGGATTATAGCAAACATTCACACATACAAACACATACGTACATGCTTGCATGCAAACTCATTCACACATGTATACATGTATATATATGTGTGTATATTTGTTTCTGTGTGTGCGAGTGTATTTAATACGGAGATGTAGTTATATGTGTGTGTATGTATTTAGGTATGCATTACGTGCTTTAATGCCCTTAATATAATAAATGTATTTAAAGGGAATGAATTATAAATCTTTTCTTTATATGGTTTGCACGCTGAATACTTGATACATTCTTATATAGATTTTATCCTATATTTAATTTTAAATTCAACCAGAATATATTCAGTGCTGAATTATTCCGAATATACACGTGTACCGGGACGTAATTTGAAAAGTCCGCCTCTTACGTAGATATATGTGTGAACATTTCTATATTGGATACATTTGCTGTTCGTCTGGCATGTTGAATTTTGTTCAATTTTGACTATGCATGCACTGACGATTAGTAAGTGGATTATGTACACTAACTATGAAATCATATGATTTGCAGTTGAGCCTGTCCTTTGAGAGACAACTTCTAAGCTGCATTGATTTTGATATTGATATTGATTTCGTTACTTTCGATACTTTCTTTACTTTCATCTCAGTGACTATGTGAAGGTTGTTGAGGTGGATCTCAGGATGAGGAAACATATAGTGTATAATTATTCGGCAACCCAGCCCTCAGCCAAAAGAAATGTTCATTTTTGTGAATTGAGATTTGAGCTGATGTGTTGAGCATTTTAGAATTATCTTTGCTAAGATGCGTCCGGGAATCCTTAGAATGGTCCAGTGTATGACGTTATTCTTTAAGATCATTATGACATCATTCTTTAATTTTCTATGGTTTGTAGGTCTGACCTTCACTATTGATGCCCACTGTGCTCTTCATAGAGTAAACAAATTTTACTCATTATGGTTCAGTGGCAGTACTGGGAGTATATCGTATGCTAAGGGCACAGAAGAGGTTAATGTTGTGCTATAGCATAAATACGTCTCTGGATTTCCTCCTTCGCAAGTTTCAGCATGGCTAAAGATGTGTTCTCTTGATTAGAGAATGGCATGCGTCTAGAATCACTGCGGTAAAGGTCAAAGCAATAGTCTTCTGACTTGAGTGAAGGAAACAAACCTGCATTGATTAAGTATGGTGTAGTTCTACCATAGCGGTTAGTTTTTTGCTTTGAGAACAGAAATGAAGTCTCTCAATTTTGAGAATTACGAAAAGATACGAGAGGTTTTTATCTTTCAAGTGCGACGATGATGATGATAATGACGACGACGACGAGGACGACGACGACGAAGGCGACGATGATGATGATGGTGATGGTAATGATGGTTATGATCATGATCATAAGTTTGATGCTGATGATAGGTATACAGATTCAATTGCCCTCGTGGATTCAGCGAATGAAGAATGGATAGAATGTGCCTTATCAGCAGCATTGGAGATGACTTTTGCGATGTGTTTTAATTTTACTTCATTTTGTCGTGCCTGATCGATCAGCGAATAGTGAGTCAATTTTGAAAGCACCATCATTGAACCATAAAACCTATCTCTACACCCCAGAAGAAGCCGCACCAGACACTGACCAGTGTATTGATATTGATTTCGTTCTCTGACCATTTACGTTTATTATGGCCGATTATTACCTCCAAAGCCCACTGTGATGTGTGATTTTGTAGTAATATTTGTGATATATATATATGCATAAATACACACACACACGCACACACACACACACACACACACACACACACACACACACACACACACACACACACACACACACACACACACACACATATATATATATATATATATATATATATATATATATATAGTCCTGTTACCACACCCAATTCTAATGCTAACGCTGCCACCAACTCCATCACCAGCGCCAACACCACCATACTACTACTACTACTACTACTACTACTACTACTACTACTACTACTACTATATCTTTTGGCAGAACTACTCCTTGAAATCTTTAGACTTCTGACTCATATTCCATTCATACTAAATTCGATGCCGAAAGAGGAGAGAAAGGAGAAAAAAAGGAATACACGAAAATATACCAAAGCCAGTGCCAACTGACCAGTTATAAGTACACAGCAAGAAAGCAAGAAAGGTTAACCTATACAGAAAGGAACACTATCAACACTAGAACCCTAGAACATACACACACACACGCCCCCCACTTACACACACACCAGGCACACACACACATTCACGCACGCACATATACATCTATATATGAACCAACAAACTCATAGATTATATGCAATATCACCTTGTCAGTGACTCGGACGCAGTGGATGCGACGTAAATTGTCATGTAATATAGCAAGTAATAAATATTCAAGTGAAGTTAAGAGTTTTTGAATAACCGACGTGTGTCTTACATGCTTTAAATGTTTTAGTTTCTTCACACGGTCTCTGACCAGACCACTTATCAAAATATTGTTGTAATATAGTGTGTAATGCGAAATAAGTCGCAGATATTTGAGAATGATTTGTTTAAAACATGAAATTCGCAAAGTTGTATTTAAAGTGATACACCGAACATGGTTGGGGAAGAAAAACGCTTTTGTGACGCGTAGAACGAAACATTGAAGTAATGTCATAATAACCGTTTTTTATTGGCCACAAGGACCGAAAAGTAATAGCATAATATTATTTTTATCATTAGTAGTAATAATAATTTCTTTTATTTGCCACCAGGGCGGAGGATGAGGTGGATAATACAAAGACAGACATAAAGTGTGGGTGTTTTACATAGGATGGAACGATAAGAAAATAAAACAACGATGTGTACGCCGTGTACATCAAAAGAAGTGAAATATTCATAGTATAAAGCAATATGTAAAAACAAAATGTGATGGGGTGGGGTCCTCCTAATACAGGGGGATCTCTAGGGATGCTCGAGAAACCCCAGCATCCAAGATTAACCTGAATACCACGGACAAATACCTTTTCCAACTCCTTTCCTCCAACTCACAGGTCTACACTGAGAGAGGTACCATCCACTATTGCCATTTTCGCAAATTTCACCCACCTTTCCATAAATTCAAACGAGAACAGCCCCTCCCTCTCCATCCTCACTTTCCTTTACAAGTGAAACATGAAAAGGTTGATGAGGTCTTTACCAGGGAAGAATGTCTCAGTCCTCATTCTCGTCAGCCTTGTCCACCAGACAACCACTTTCGCCACAGCAACCAGGCAAGGGAAAACTGCCTTGCCTGCCCGATTAAAGGAGGATGTGGGGCAATCATCACTTTGGATTCGGACGACAGACGGATCCTTACCACACGCGACAGCAGCTTTTCGATATAACTCCACAAGTCGGCAATTACCGAACACTGAACGAGTGCATGCAGAACGGTTACGTCGCTCTGCGTATACCTCAGACAAGCTTGTCTGACACAACATCCGTGCCTGCAGAATTTATATCGAACCGGTAGTACCTTTGGTAACACTGCCAAGTCAAAGAGATCTGGAAATTACCCATAGAGGCCCCGATCGAATGTGCTCCAGAACAGACTAGTCAGTTCGTCAGCGCCCAGAGACTCCCCTAAGGTGTCGTCGCACTCTCCCACCACTGATCCTACTGCCCGACTGGTAGAGGACAGCGAGCACCTAACAAGATTCTAGTTGCCAGGCGCCTAGTCTTGGTCTATCCTTCACCCAGGACTGCAGCTGCGTGAAAGAGACGAGTTGCAGAAATATGTGCCCCACAAACGGAGTCCGCGCACGTTCACCTTCTAGAAATTGTTGCAGGTAGCGAAACCTTAGTGCATGTCTGCGCTTCAAAAGCTATGGCATGCCTAAGCCACCACTCAGTGGGTGCTGACAGATTACTGACCGCCTGAAAATTGGAACGTGTCCCTTTCACAAGTACTTGAACAAGAGACGCTCCAAATTGATCAAGCAATAAGTGAAGCAAAGCACAGACGATAAATAATAATGGAGGCGATGTAGACATTCGTCATCTCTGCCCGACCTTTCATGGACAGCTTCCTTTCAGCCCATTTCTGAGTAAGACTGGCCACTCTGTTCGTCACGCCATCCCAGTTCTTATCCATCTGGAGGTCGGGACCAAACCAGATCCCGAGAAGTTTAACTGGTTTGCCAGTCTAGAATTCGACGCTGCCGTCTGACACATCGACCTGCCTCTCCAGGTGCCCAGTCACAACCCCATCGCCTGCAACCGACTCTTATTCTTCTAGAATGGATTCGACTATCTCCACCTCGGGGGCGTCCGATACCTTGACGGTGACGTCATCCGCTTATGCAGACACTGCTCTTCCGAGTCCCAGTTCGAAATGGATACCCTGCAATGGTTCCAACGTCCGCAGCAGTGGGTCGAGAGCCAACACGTACAGAATAGGTCACAACGGACAGCCCTGACGGATCGAGCGTGTGATGCTAAACGGTTCCGATAGATGGCCATTTACTTTGACCACCGAGTAGATGCCGCTGTGCATTGCAGAGATCCATCCTCTGAAAACAGGTCCGAAACCGGCCGCTTTAAGGAAGGCATCCAGGTAACGATGGTCGACCCTATCGAATGCCTTTGATTGGTCCAAATTGATTAGGGCCCCCACGAAAACCAGCTTTAATCCCAGCCCTCTCTATGATGTATCACATAAGGTGGAGGCTGTAGTCGATTGACCTGCTCGAGATTGTGCACGTTTGTGCTTCCCCTACTAGACTACCAACGACAAACGCCAATCTTTTTGCTAATGCGTTGGCCAAAATCGCAAACTCTGTGTTTAGCAGAGTTATGGGCCGAAACGTCTCTAGTATGTCCCCACTGTTTGTCGTTCTTCTTCAACAGTGTCACCACACCCTGACTAACAGCACTGGGAATTCTCCCGTTTTGTTGCCAGTTGCCGTAAACGTCAGCCAAGAGGTCCTCAAACAAATACAATGAGTTCATAGGGCACACCCTCTAAAGCTGGCGATTTGCAACTTATGCAATCGCACATCGTCTTCCGTATTTCAGTGGCCGTTATCAATTCTTCGCAGAACCTCGCGTCCGCTACCGAGATCCGGTCATCTAGGTACGAAATAATGTCCGCTACCGTCGTTAACCCATCTCCACCCCCAAAGTGTTGCGCGAAGCGCTGCTAAAAATCCGTACACATCTGCTCAGAACAATGTATCACACCCGCGTCCCGATCCGTCAGAGACCCGATCGTGGTTTTGTTGCCACGTCACGTATCCACCGTTCGATCCCATTCGACAGTTTTAGTTCCCTCATGCTTTAGCATACGGGTCTTAGCTCTGACAACGCAATCTTCATGTTTCGCCTCAAAGGAATGGTCAAGTACTCTCTTCACTGCTAAGACATCAGTCCCGATGCCTTTACTAATCGCCTCATCTAGTTTGCTAACTACTTATCCCTTTAATCTTTTCCTTTTGCTGACCTTTTGTTAAAATTAATTGATTCTTTTCTAATCCCCTTTTTCAGGGCTATCCACCACCGGTTGATAGCGATTGCCCCCGTCAACTACCGCTTAACTAGTTCGCTAATCCTGTCTCTGTAGTCACTGAGCACTGGAAGGGCGCATTTCAACTACCAGTAACCCGGTCACTGACTACGCGTCCTATCTAATCGACTGTGCAGATCACACATTTGTGGTCTGTGTAGCTGATCAATTTGAATTGTGGACAGCTTATACTATCCTTATACGCTGACCTAACAAGTACTATATCTAGATACCATCTGGATGACGCCTTGCGATTGCTCCATGTCCACACGGGCACACCAGGAAAATCGATACCTGTCAGAAAGCTGGATGTGTCAGAGCAGGAGTCCGAAGCTTTTACACCCACTGCTTCTATGAACTAAATTCACACAATCCTTCCGCATCTAAATTTAGGGATCTGAGTTCGTTGATCCGGTGAACCTGTTTCCAAGTCAAACCCAGGCCCCGATCATTTACACAGCCAACACTAAGTGTAGCCATTTAACTTAGAGGAAAGAAAATGGTATTACGTAACTTCATCTTCAGGGATAACTGTTGACACAGTCTTCTTTTTGGTCGAGAGGGTAGCGGGGTAGGGTTTTTCTAGGAAGTCTTTTTTTGTAGGGGGGGTGTACTCACTAAACCCTCCAATTACCAGGGGAATTTCTGTTTCAAATCAAGATACGTATCCGTATCTGTTTGGATTAACATACATATATATATGTATGTATATATGTATATATATATATATATATATATATATATATATATATATATATATATATATATATATATATATATATATATATATATACAAGAAATGATTAATAATAGAATTAACAATTAACAATTTTGCCAAGTAGTTCAGTATGAAATAAACCTTCATCGGTAAGAACATTTATCATCATAAATATAAGGGATTAGCAATTGAGTTGCTTCTCCAACATACTGAAAATTCAGAAACAGCAGTCAAAGAACTACTAATTCTAAACTACAAATTTTTCTCTAAAACGGATGGCGATATTTATGGCACACATAGAACAAAAAACCGGAGGGAAAAGCACAAACAAAACA